>NC_050189.1:17034627-17047127 GCF_008315115.2 Sander lucioperca
ATACTGTAGTGTATATACAACCAGTAGAACATGTCCTGTTCTGTAGACATGGTCCTTATTTATATATTCATGTTGGACCAGTCCAATATGACCGTCAGTTTGTGTTGTAAGAAAACTTTTTTGATGCGTTTTCCCGTAACTTTGGTAATTTTACATATGTTTAAAAGTATCGAAATTAATATCAATATCGCACTATAACATGTTTTCAATATCGTGCACCCCTACCCCCCTAACCCTAACCCTACACCAAACCCACCAGACTCCATGTAAATAATCAGGACTTTTAGCGTGTATAGAGCCAGCATATTTCTACCAGACTCCATGTAAATAATCAGGACTTTTGGCGTGTATAGAGCCAGCATATTTCCACCAGACTCCATGTAAATAATCAGGACTTTTAGCGTGTATAGAGCCAGCATATTTCCACCAGACTCCATGTAAATAATCAGGACTTTTAGCGTGTATAGAGCCCCCCCCCCCCACTAGTCTTGCATTGCCAGATCTCCACAGTGCTGTGTCAACGATTGAGTAGCAATGTATGTTCCTTTTAGTTTCTAGCTTGCATGTAAATTAGATGGCACCAACATTTGAACTACGGCACAAATACACGGAGCACAAACGCAACACATCTGCCGCAGCATGCCCACAGCAGAGCGCGTCAACAGAACAGTGGAAAGATGAACCAAGACGGCTTTTGATAGTTTGATTTAGTTTCTGTCCTCTTTGAATGAAGTGTGTTTTCACGACGATAAAAGTCCTGATTATTTACATGGAGTCTGGTGGGTGAACATTAGTCCTGTAGTTTACATTACAGCTTGGTTCTTGTTTAATACTGGACCAGTTTCAGAGATTGTTGTTCCATCAGACCCTCAGACACAGAAATTAGGAGACATAGAGTCCAGGTTTAAAAACAACAAACTAAATTACCCTTTAAAGGTTGAAAAAAACCAAAACAAAAGATCTTTTTTCTCTTATTATGTAACTCAGCCCACATCGATGGACTGTAGGAAGTGAGATTAGTCAATAGATTAAGGTCATGTGAAGTAGCCGTGCCAAACCACACTGCCATGTTTCCTGTCAGCATACTCTCAATTGTCCAGCGGTCAAAGTTCAGTCGCCTGTTAACCCTTGTGTGGTGTTCATATTTTAGTTACACAGCCAATGTTCCCGCATCTGCTGGACCCACCACATTATTAGGCTTTTAAATCAATACAGCCATAACAATTTGTGTAAAAATACTTAACAGATGCTTACTTTAGCTCAATTAGCAATGATATATACATAATTTATGGTTCATATTTACCCCTGTGAGATCACATTTTCAGAGCTATGAACTGAACTCAACTTTTTCTTATCTTTTTGTATTTACAAACATTGTTCCATTGTTATTTAATTCTATTTTACGTTATTTAATTCTACCTTTGCCTAACTATACTCATGGTACCTTGCACAATTGATGATGTATCTTTATGGCATACTGTTGTTGCCTTCCCTGCTCTACCTGTAAAGCACTTTGGGTCAACTGTTGTTTGTTTAAAGGATAATTCCGGCGCAAAACGACCCTAGGGGTTATTAACTACTCTGTCTCTCTCTTACATGTTTTCATGCTAATCCAATGAGTTTGGAGCTTTAACGGGGCTACCGCGGACCGCTGGTTAGCTTGAAATGCTAGTATTTGGGGCATGGGGACACTCAAATTAAATCGCTATTTAATACCACTAAAAAGGCTCGAAATGTCATCACACTTTAGCATAATGAGGGTCCCTAAATGTGAACCGAAGCATTGACAACAGTGTAAGTGTACAGATAGTTTATAAAAAAGATAGATTATAAAGACAGTCGCGTTCATGTTTACTTGCGGGGAGCCATCTTGAAAACCAGTCATGGCTAGTCGAACGCCGTGCAGCGTGGAGGAGATTCCACGCCGCACGGCGTTCGACTAGTCATGACTGGTTTCCAAGATGGCTCCCCCCCCGTTAAAGCTCCAAACTCATTGGATTAGCATAGCATTAGCATGTCCCAGAGAGAGACAGAGTGGGTACACATCAGTTAATAACCCCTAGGGTTGTTTTGCGCCGGAATTGTCCTTTAAATGTGCCGTTTAAATAACATGACTTGACTTGACACATTTATGATCATATTCGTATTTTGTGAGAAAATAAGGAAATTCAATTATTAAAAAAGTAAAAAAAATAAATATAGAAACAAGATTTTTGATCATTATTGGTGCTTATTTCTTAGAACTTAATCAGAACAGGTGAAAGTGCTCGAAATGTAACAATGTTGTAATTTTGTGTGGAAATAACAGGTGCACACACACACACACACACACACACACACACACACATACACACACACACACACGTGGTTTTTGTTCCTCCCACCCCACCCACTTGAGAGTTTACGTCATATCTAAACTTTGTGTGGGAATAGCAGGTGCAGAAAGACAAAATAGTTTCATAGCACCTACATTTAAATACACTCGGGTCCAGTAGACCTGAACACCTCATATGTAATAGTTATGTGTGTGTGTGTGGGGGGGGGGGGTGTACCATGTGCAGTCATTGAAAATACGTTATTTTTTATGTTCTTCACAGAAAATGAGCCAAGGCCAGTGAGTTTGAGTTAGAAGAAATAAATAACATAGGATTTCTTTTAGCATAACATAGAAAATGGGTCCCACAGATCTGAACACCACCCAAGGGGTTAAGGGACCGGGACCATACAGTATTTCTTGAGACACCTCAGGACATCCAGCTGCTCTGATGGGCCTTCTCTGAGGTCTGTCTGAGATGTGGATGCCTAACAACTTCTATGATAACCCCTCTTTCGTTTTCCCCACATTGAGGGGCCGATTATTTCCACGGCACCACATGATCACGTTACTGACCTCAGCCCTGTAGGCAGTTTCGTTATTTGCTGTCAATGAGTCCCACCACAGTATAGCACCGTCTGCAAATTTCACAATACCGTTAGTGGGGTGTTTTGCAACACAGTCATAATAGAGGAATCTGCAGCCTTGAGTGTGCTCTGGTGTTTACCACTATGGAGGCTGAGTATGTGTAGTACTCTAACTGTCTGGGGGCGGCCTGTTAGAAACATTGTAATTTCCCCTTGCGGGATTAGTAAACTATACATCATTATTATTATTATTATTATTATTATTATTATTATCCACCTGCATATGGAATCGCAGAGGCCCAGAGGTCTAACAGCTTAGCTTAAATAGGTCTGATAGTATTGAAGGCACTGCTGGATGCAAATAGCATCCTGACGTACGTATCCCTGCCCATGCAAACTGGAGTGGATCAGTGGAGACAGGTATGCTGTCGTTGATGCTTTCACGAGCTGTTCCAGACACGTCATAATCACAGTCTGTCTGTTTCAGACGGAGAGAGGTCTTCATCTTTAGAGACAGACAGGCAGCGAGAGATAGACAGGCAGACAGACAGACAGATCGCCATGATGACAGACTACAACAGCGAGAAGGAACAGGACAGCAGCGCTCTCTGGATCAGAGGTCTGTGATTGGTCAGTGAAAATCAACTGATAACTGCTAGTGGAGAGAGCATCAAGAGTCCAACGCTTGTGTGTGTGTGTGTGTGTGTGTGTCTGTCTGTCTGTCTCTCCACAGAGCCTGTATCTGTCTCTCTCTCAGCTGTCTCCAGGTTCAGACGCTGGTTGTTTCCTGCTCTGACAGCTACATTCATCCTGATTCTGATCATAGCACTGGGAGCTAGCAGTGAGACACACACACACACACACACACACACACACACACACACACACACATACACACACACACACACACACACACACACACAGACACAGACACACACACACACACACACACACACATACACAATCACACACACACACACACACACACACACACACACACACACAGACACACACACACACACACACACACACAATCACACACACACACACACACACACACACACACACACACACACACACAGAGACACACACACACACACACACACACATACACAGACACACACACACACACACACACACATACACAGACACACACACACACACACACACACACACACACACACACACACACAGAGACACACACACACACACACACACATACACAGACACACACACACACACACACACACACACAGACACAGACACAGAGACACACACACACACACACACACACACACACACACATAGTGCGTGTCACTATCTTTGTGGGGACCCGTCATTGACATAATGCATTCCCTAGCCCCTTACCCTAACCTTAACCATCACCACTAAATGCCTAACCTTAACCCTTACCCTCACCCTAACCATAACCTAATTCTAACCCTAATCCTAAAACCAAGTCTTAACCCTCAAACAGACCTTTAACCTTGTGGGGTCCAGCATTTTGGCCCCACAAAGCTGTCGGGACCCCACAAGTATACTATATTCCTGGTTTTTGGACCCCACAAATATAGTAAAACAAGAACAGACACACACACACACACACACACACACAGACACACACACACACACACACACACACACACACACACACACAGATGATCACATTTTGTAATGAAAGGTGTTTTATAGTTTCGGGTTCAGAGAGTTTAATGTCTTCTCCTCCGAGGAACCTTCGAGGACGTCAGGCTGCAGTGCATGATGGGTAAAAGGATCTGTGTCTTTTGTGTTCTCATTCTTAAAATGTTTTCATCAGACACGAAGACATCGAATCGTCTGTGGTCTGTGGAGCAGAGTGTTAGCAACCTGAGCCACGTCATCCAATCACTGAACACCTCTCTGCAGCACGCTCAGGGTAACACACACACACACACACACACACACACACAGACACACACTGATACACAAACACACACACACACACACTGATACACACACACACACACACACACACACACACACACTGATACACACACACACACACACACACAGTCAGCTGTGATCAGACTCTGGTCTGGCTTTTCAAAATAAAAGTGAGTTCTGTGCGCTCAGGTTTGGAGAAGTTTTAAGTTTTGACTTTTCAAATCAAACAGATTAGATATGAAGTGACAATGTTTATCTGAACTTGACATCAGTCAGTCTAAGATATAATATATATATATATATATACGGTATATAATCAGTCAGTCTAAGATATCATGAAGCTGAAGTTAAAATTATCTGAAATGTTCATGTTTCTTTAAGAGAGTTCTGGCTGAAACCAGAGACCAGAGTTAGCTGAAGTGAGGAAGTTCAGACGTTAAAGACCAAGAGATAAAGGTGACTAACACATGTTCATTCATGTGTGTGTGTGTGTGTGTGTGTGTGTGTGTGTGTGTGTGTGTATGTGTGTGTGTGTGTCATTCTTTTTGTTCCAGAAACATCTAAGCAGGTTCACCAGCTGCAGGTTGCTATGGAGAACAACAAAAACGAGCTGATGTCAGGTCAGTCTGACTCTCTGAACTCTGAACTTCACTACAACATCTGCCCCCCCCCCCCTTAAACGACCCACAGGAGCATTTCATAAGTTAGTGCCCCCTAGTGGTGGCAGGAGATACGTCCTCATATCATATTAACCAGAGAAGTTAACACACACACACACACACGAGTGGTGTCGTCCCTCCCACCCCACCCACTTGAGAGTTAACATCCTCATATCTAAACCAGAGACGGTAACGGTGGCTGTTTTAAACACGTGGTTAACGTTGTGAAACGGTCCCAGTTCGGTTAGGTTTAGACTTCAAAACTACTGAGTTAAGTTGATAAAAAGATGGAGGTTTGGGTTCAAATCTGATGTGACTTCACTTCCTGAAGGTTACTGTGGTGACGCAGAACGTGACGCAGCTCCGTTTGTTCCCTAAAGTTAAAAAAAACTCTCTGTTTCCTTTTCTTTTCTAACGGGACATGAACCCCCGGTCTCCTGGGTGGAAGTCCTGTGTTTGTTTGAAACATCTCTGCATTTGCTGTGTGTGTGTGTGTGTGTGTGTGTGTGTTCAGTGGCCGAGGCGTTGAAGCAACTGGAAGTCGTCGACTCTCTCAGCCGAAGCGTCGATTCGCTCAAATGTTCCCTCCAACGGTTCATCAACAACAGTACACACAGACACACACACACACACACACACACACACACACACACACACACACACACACACACACACACACACACATACACAGTCATAGATTTAAAGTACACATTTACAGACAGAAACCTTACACCTATCTCCCTGTCTGCCTGTCTGCTTGTCTATCTGTCTGTCTGTCTCCCTTCCTATCTGTCTACCTGTCTGCCTGTCTGTCTGTCTCCTTGTCTGTCTGTCTGCCTGCCTGTCTGTCTGTCTGTCTCTCAGTCTCTACAGAGAGCATTTGTTGTCCTCCAGGTTGGGATGAGTTTGGTTCCAGCTGCTACTTCTTCAGCCGTGAGTCTCTGTCCTGGAACCAGTCCAGAGTCTGGTGTGAGAAACGCAACGCTCACCTGCTCATACTGCAAGATGACAAGACCTGGGTGAGACAGTCTGTCTGTCTGTCTGTCTGTCAGTCTGTCTGTCTGTCTGCTAACTTGAATGAGGATTGAATAAATTAATTGTGCGTCTCTTCTAGACTTTCCAAATGTTATAGGACTGAATGGATCAAACTCTGACAGTGAAACGAGTCATTTCGCTCAAAAAATATCTCCACTGATTTACAGACGTCTCCTTCTCTGTCTGTCTGTCTGACTGTCTCTCTGTCTGTCTGTCTCTCTGTCTGTCTGTAGAACTTTGTGACCCGTCGTACGGTTCCCCAGCTGTACTGGGTGGGTCTGTCTGACTGGAGAACCGGCCGCTGGGAGTGGATCAACCAGACACCGTACACCATGGAGCGCAGGTACAGTCGGCCCTAAAGTCTCCAGACTCAGACCAGTCGGCCTAAAGCCTATCACACACCGAGCCGATAATCGGCCGTCTGACAGTCTGGCGAGGTCGGTGACTCGAGTCTGTTCGGTGTGCTCCGTGCCGTCATCCGTCCGAGGGGCCGTCGGCCTTCATTTTGGCCGATTTGACATGTATAATCGGCGGGGCGGGCACTGCCGGCAGTCGGACTCAATGACCAATCAGATTGGTGGAGAACACGGAGTATCTCAAATTCTGACGAAAATCTTTTAAACTGACCTTTGTTGATCTGAAATGAAGACAGATTCAGCAACTGCACGGCCTATTTCTCTCTTAAAATGTTTTCAGAAACACGTTTCGGTGAACTATTTGTAATTTTTCATTTGTCTGCAGCTAATTCTGTAAAATCGTATTGAATCGTGAGTTGAGTGTAACTTTATGTCCGTAGAAAACAGAGTCAACTTTAACAAAGATGATTTAACAATAACTTTTTTCTCCCCGTGTGTCCCCGTGTGTCCCCGTGTGTTACCGTGTGTTACCGTGTGTTACCGTGTATTTTAGGCGCTGGGTGCCCGGTCAGCCTGACAGCTGGACCGAACACGGTCTCGGCGCCGGAGACGAAGACTGCGCTCACCTGCATCACAGCGGACACCTCAACGACCTCCACTGCTCCACCAGCATGCGCTTCATCTGCCAGAAACACGGCACGCAGGCCTGAACAACATCTGGAACCCAAACACCAACAAACCGTTACACTTCTCTTCAGCGCCGGACAGGAAACGCATCATCGATCGGAAACACAACATCAGTGATTCAAGAAAACAAAGTCAAAATATTTTAATAAAAAAATCAGGAAAGGCAGTCGGGATATTTTATTTAAAAAATGAGAATTATTTCAAGAACAAAAACAGTCAGTGTTAATTACATATAAAAATACACACACACACACACACACACACACACACACAAACACACACACTCACAGATACACAAACGCACACACTCACAAACACACACAGACACACACACAAACATAAAAAATAAGGAATATTTCATAAATCCAAGCAGACACCGCAACGAGCAGAAAGACAGTTGGCGTTTGGGTCTGGTGACGAGCAGAAACTCAGAAGACAATAATAATACAATTAATAAAATACAGAGTTCATTATAAACTTGAAAACAAAATGTATCTCAATCTGTACAAACAGAGACAGAGTATTGTTTTGGGGGAATAAAGCTGTATTGTGCATTGAATGAAAATGTGTGGTTTTATAAAATGGTTACTCTTGCCGTTGCATTTCCATCATGTGCTACTTAAACTGGCTACAAAAATCTTAATATTTCAAGAAAGAAGTTGTGAAAAAGTCTTACAGTTTTTTTCGATTGCTAAACGACAGTGGGCACAACTGGAGTCACATGTGCAAAACTCTAAATACAGTCTGCCCAGCAGCAGTTCATGTGGACCAAACTCTAGTTAGTTTTTCATTGCTTGAACAGTTTTCAAAACTCTACACACTTATTCCATGACTTTAACCACAACCTGCACAACACTGTAGATCTACAGCACTTTGTTCAAATGCTAACACGCTGCTGTCACAACTGTTAACCACACATTCAGAACAGAATAGATTTCAGTCTGGAGCCTATCAAACACTGCTGATTGCAATTTTAGCTGAAAGCCTAAGCAGGTGTCTTGTTTTAGACTAGTTAGTGAACATATATGGTATTTATACAGAGAAATCTCAGAAAGCCTTTTTTTGTATACAAACACCAAATAAGAAGGAAACAATTATACACTGTACTGTTTGAGAGAAACAGGTAAAAGAACAAAGATACCAACATGTCCAGGTCAGATGTCTGAGGTTTGTGAAAAACACTTTATCTTTAGAATAGTAAAACTGCGTTCTTACTGTTTTTCAGAAAGTAATGCAGGTGAAAGCAATGGAAACACCACATTCATTAGTATTTAGAGATGACGCAGACATCCAATGTGATGAAGAAAACTTGCAGCAGGATGCTGGAGAGAGGCAGGATTAGTCACATTATTCTTTGTTACTGTTACGTACCTTTAGATTTTTTCCCAGTAATTCCATAAATTACCAGAGACAAAATACTATGGCCTATTGAAGAAAACTGCTGATTTTATTTCCTTCTTGTTTACCTTACATAAAAATTGGTATATTATACAATCTATATACTATTGAGTAGTGTAAAGTCACTCAATTTGTTCAAACTGTTAATATGAGAAAGTTTGTAATTTGTGTATTGGTGTTTGATGCTAGTGTTTGTCCTCTCAGTGTGTTCTGAGTGACAGTGTGTGTTATCTCAGTGAGGGTTGTTCGTAGTGTTTCTCTGCACTGAGCCTGTTCTGACACGTGTGTTAAGAGTTGTGTTGCTGTGAATGAGTTTTGCAGGTGATGTGAACTGTTTAGCTCAGGTGACTGTTGGTAATGCAGACTGTGGTTTGAGTACGTGTACGTACGTAAACGAGTAAGTCGTTTAGCAATCAAAAAAAAAAACGGGGATCATCTCAAGGTACCAAGGACCATCTCAAGGTACCAAGAATCATCTCAAGGTACCAAGAATCATCTCAAGGTACCAAGGACCATCTCAAGGTACCAAGGACCATCTCAAAGTACCAAGGATCATCTCAAGGTACCAAGGACCATCTCAAGGTACCAAGGATCATCTCAAGGTACCAAGGTATCAGGATCTGTCGCAAGGTAGGCAAGGCTTGGACCCAGATGCATTTTACAGAGATTTATTTATGGACAAGCAAACACTTACTGGAAACAATAATCCATAGAGCTAGGAAATCCACGACAGGGATAATGACAGAGAACTCAAATACACACATAGCGCACAGCAAACATCACGAGCAACAGAACGTAAGAATCCGACAAGAGACAAGGGGAAACAGAGAGACTAAATACACAGGGTAATGAACACTAACAAGGGACAGGTGATACAACAGGTGGAACAAATCAGGGTGGGGCAGAACAATCAAAAAAGGCGGGAAGCAAACAAAGACAGGAAGTAAACTAGACAAGACAAGGGAGACAAGACAGACTACAAAATAAAACAGGAACCAGAACATAACAGAAAAACAAGACTACCACAATAAGACAGAACAAAATACCAAAACCCTGACACAAGGACCATCTCAAGATACCAAAGACCATCTCAAGGTACCAAGGTACCATCTCAAGGTACCAAGGACCATCTCAAGGTACCAAGGTACCAAGGACCATCTCAAGGTACCAAAGTACCATCTCAAGGTACCAAGGACCATCTCAAGGTACCAAGGTACCATCTCAAGGTACCAAGGACCATTTCAAGGTACCAAGGTACCAAGGACCATCTCAAGGTACCAAGGACCATCTCACAGTACCAAGAATCATCTCAAGATACCAAGAATCATCTCAAGGTACCAAGGACCATCTCACGGTACCAAGAATCATCTCAAGGTACCAAGGACCATCTCACGGTACCAAAGACCATCTCAAGGTACCAAGGACCATCTCAAGGTACCAAGGACCATCTCACGGTACCAAGGTACCGTGAGATGGTACCAAGGTACCAAGGATCGTACCAAGGTACCAAGGTACCATGGTACAATCCTTGGTACCTTGAGATGATCCTAATGCTGCGTTCCAGGCAACCCGTAACTCGTGTTTTCACAACCTTCTACTTGTGAAAGTGCCCTGGAATGGAACAGTGAGAAATAGAAAATAAATAGACATAAATAGGCAACGTAAAGTAATTCCACACATTGTAATCAAAACAATACACATTATTGTGTATTACTACAGGTAAGTTTATGAAATGAAGTGCAAAATATGTCGCAGACTAGGAATCGTTAGTATCAGCCAGCGCTAGCTAACGCTAGCTAGAAGGGTTTGTTGTGACTTTGCCTGGAACATTACCAAGTCGTGAGTCGTGACTTGAAGTCGTAACTTACGGGCTAAAAAGTGTGTCTGGAATGCAGCATTAGTACCTTGAGATGATCCTTGGTACCTTAAGATGATCCTTGGTACCTTGAGATGATTCTTGGTACCTTGAGATGATCCTTGGTACCTTAAGATGATCCTTGGTACCTTGAGATGATCCTTGGTACCTTGAGATGATTCTTTTTTTTTTTTTTTTTTTTTTTAACATATCTTTATTAAATTTCTTCGGGGCATATACAACATAAAGGAATACAGTTACTGAGTAAAGAACAAAGCCCTCCTTTTAACCCCTTAAATTAAACAACCAAAACAACTAAAAAAAAAAAAAAAAAAGTATAAAACAAATACAACTAAACAAAAAACAAAAACACAGAAGGTTTGCACATTTGAGGCATACTCAACATAATCAGTCAAATTGGGTTACTTAAGCTATTGTATGTCACCTGGAAATGTACTTCGAGATCTCAGACGATGCTAAACCATAGAGGCCACTCTGAAGGGTCCGTGCACCATCCTCCCCAATATAGTCCAAGAAGGGGTCCCAGATTTCGAAAAAGTGAAAAGGCATGTCTCATTGGTACCTTGAGATGGTCCTTGGTACCTTGTGATGGTCCTTGGTACCTTGAGATGATTCTTGGTACCTTGAGATGATTCTTGGTCTGGTTGGTTGGCTTTGAGAAGTCTGGGAGGCTCTTCAGAGTGCCTCTGGCAAAAGTGTTTCTAAAAAATCCTTTATTCCAAATGCCATCAGCATCCTCAAACAAACCAAGTGACAACATCAAATTGAGCTGCTATTTTAATGAATTTAAGCATATTTATTCTGTTTTATCCTGATATTTGTTTTCTTTTCATGTTATTTTTTATACTCAACGGTCATGTCTGAGATGTTGTCTGTATGTTTATCTGTCTTGTATGTCTGGTGAGCCAAAGACAAACTTCCACCCTGGTGGACAATAAAGATTTATTCTATTCTATTCTATTGAGATGATCCTTGGTACCTTGAGATGGTCCTTGGTAACTTGAGATGGTTACCAGACTAGTATTAAGTATTAAGACTTTTTCACAACTTCTTTCTTGAAATATTAAGATTTTTGTAGCAGAGATGGGGACTCTGAGACTCGGACTCAAGTCGCACTTAAGTCGCACAAACAGCTGACTTCAGACTTGACTCGGACTCTAGCTTCGAGACTCGTCAACAACCTGTTTTCATGCAGTTATTGCTTTTTAAATCTACATTTCTTCATGTATTTCTATTGTCTTTAATTGGAGCATATACATTGGTGAAACGTATGACGAGCTGCATGTCCCCTGCCCTCTGCCATAATGTGCAACGTAACACAGCGTTATGCCTTATGTGCTCACACTCACATAAAAAAATGCATTGACGGCGACACCAAGTCCTCCCAGAGTTGTGCCTTCTGTTAGTTAATTAGTTTTGCTTTCAATAACTTGGTAAACAGTGGCAGTAAGCGAGCAGCTACATGCAAGGTGTGTGGCACCAAGATAAATGATGCCGGATCAACAACGTCGAACTTCATCAGGCGTCTCCAAACCTACCCAGATAGGTCAGTCACTGGATAATGTGAAAGAGACGTTACATTTATCATATATCATCACAGGTAACAAGCTAACCATCACAAAGTGTTGTGCTAATGCTGGGAACAGGCTAATAGTATCTTTATAG
>NC_050189.1:17052127-17057127 GCF_008315115.2 Sander lucioperca
GTGTGTCTCACTGCTAGCTCCCAGTGCTATGATCAGAATCAGGATGAATGTAGCTGTCAGAGCAGGAAACAACCAGCGTCTGAACCTGGAGACAGCTGAGAGAGAGACAGATACAGGCTCTGTGGAGAGACAGACAGACAGACAGACAGACAGACACACACACACACACACACACACACACACACACAAGCGTTGGACTCTTGATGCTCTCTCCACTAGGAGTTATCAGTTGATTTTCACTGACCAATCACAGACCTCTGATCCAAAGAGCGCTGCTGTCCTGTTCCTTCTCGCTGTTGTAGTCTGTCATCATGGCGATCTGTCTGTCTGCCTGTCTCTCTCTCTCTCTCTGCCTGTCTGTCTCTAAAGATGAAGACCTCTCTCCGTCTGAAACAGACAAACTATGATTATGACGTGTCTGGAACAGCTCTTGAAAGCATCAACGACAGCATACCTGTCTCCACTGATCAACACATCAAATAGGGCTGTGAATGCTGTATACTTGGCTTTACACACTGTGCTCCAACATCTAGGGGGCCGGGATACGTATGTCAGGATGCTATTTGTTGATTATAGCAGCGCCTTCAATACTATCAGACCTTCTATTTTAATACCTTAATACCTAAGCTGTTAGATCTCTGGGCCTCTGCGATTCCCTCTGCAGGTGGATAATAATTATAACTCGAGAATGCAATTTCGGAAGAAATTGCGGTGTGAATGCTGTAAGTTGAAAGGCTGATGCTAATGCTTGATTTTTTTTTTAGGAAGAAGGTGAAGTAGTGAGGATAGTTGAAAAAGTAGGAATGGGTTTAATTAGCATGAATGTCTTTGAAAAGTTGAATAATACCCAGAATGTTTGAAAGATGTGGCATATTTTAATAGTTTTTAGTTGGAAAAGTGGGAATGAGTTTAATTAGCATGAATGACAAGTGTGTGAATGACAAATATAATATGAATAATGTCTTAAAGATGTGGAATATCTTGTTTGTGGAAAAGGCTGACGCTACACTGGATTGCTGACTTGAATTGTGTTAGAAGAAGGTAAAGTAGTGAGAATAGTTGAAAAAGTGGGAATGGGTTTAATTAGCATGAATGTCTTCGAAAAGTTGAAAAATACCCAGAATGCTTGAAAGATGTGGAATATAATGATTTAAGAAGAGGAAAGGAGGAGAAGAAGAAAGGAGGTGAGGAGAGGAGTAGAGAAAGAAGAGAGGAAGAGGAGAGGAGCTGTTATTTGTCAGCTAACATGATGTCATGATGGACTAACTCACAAACTGACTGACTTCAGGCCTCAACACCAAGACGAGGCTCTGGCACGCCCTTAATACTGCTTCTAGCTGTAGATTCCCTACATTTTGATGTAAAAGTAATGTATGAAGAGGTAAAACTATGGATGGTATTGCAAGGTAAAGATAATGTAGCTTCTGCCTCTTTCCACTCTGCCAGTTGGGCCCTGCCCTCTGAGTCTGAGCATTCCATCCCATACACACCAATGTAAAAATGGCAGAAAGGCATTTTTTTCTAAGCCTCAAAGAAGACTGAATATTTTAAAAAGTACTAATGGGATTTGAAAGTTGAATACCAAGCCTGAATGTATGAAAGATGTGGAACGTTTTAGAGTTTGAATGGAGTTTCTCTGTGAATGTATGAATGAGTAGTTAGCAGTTGAAAATGTATGAAAATGTGTCAACTTTGAACATTCTGTCCATCCGCTTTAATGGGCCAAAAATGCCCGCTAAACATTGAATATCTCGGAAATTATGAATGTTATGAATATTATAAATAGTAGCACTCGATTCTGAATCAAGCCGAACGTTTTGATGTTTGTTGTTTCTATGTTGAAAAATGTGGAAGGAGTTAATGTGCAAAAATCTGGCGGAAGAATAAGAATAAAAATGTAGAATAACATAGTTGTGAATGCCTTCAGCATTCACACCAATAATAATGTATACTTTATTAATCCCACAAGGGGAAATTACGTTTTCACACACATTACAGTCCCTCCAGGATTTCGCGATGTCGCGAGCGTGCCAATTCACGCAGGGGCGGATCTAGAAAAATATTTATGGGGTGGCGAGAGGGGGGCAGGAATTTTTGAGGGGTGGCAACATATAGCAGACGTATATATAATGAATCTTTTACTACTTTTATCACAGTTTGATGAGAAATAGTCTGT
The DNA here is from genome assembly GCF_008315115.2 of Sander lucioperca. Classification (NCBI taxonomy): domain Eukaryota; kingdom Metazoa; phylum Chordata; class Actinopteri; order Perciformes; family Percidae; genus Sander; species Sander lucioperca. Next base: position 17,054,304 of record NC_050189.1, read on the forward strand.
ACACACTACAAAAGGACACATGCTGCCATTTACAAACCCATACAGACAAACTTAATCTCATCCAATCAATGTCTGGCATTTGAGGTTTGATGTGGAACAGTTCATATTAGGAATAAGTGACCATACAATGTGATCTTACTTAATAGGAGATAGAAGTATGATAGTAAGTAGGTAGAAGTAAGGGGCATTATCACAGGAAAGGCATTAAGGTAAGACAAGATGAGTGGCAGATGTGTGAGAGGGGAAGCCAACAGTTTTGGACTGTGTGAGAGAGGCAGCGCTGCAGGCAGCATGTGTACAAGATTAGGAACTGTCATTGATTAGTTATAACCATCAGACTGTGTTAACACACACTAACATGTTAGCCTGGGAGAGTATTTTAGGTTCATTTGTTTCATTTAATCTGAGCAATAGATCTAAAATACATTCTACACAAAATATAAAAACTCATCTCCCCATCTCACTCTTACACACTGACAACTTTCCCTAATTATTCATATTTAAGCAAACATGAATATTTATATTTATTTGATGTCTAAGCAATGTCTCTTAAATTTTATAAAAATGTCCGTCTTTGTCATTTGCTGTTCTTGTTCATATGTAACTTAGTATATATGCAGCAACAGTTTCCATACCATGTGGACCAGATAGACTGGAGATGGGTGATGATGGCCCAGCTCTCTCCTTTCCCTTTCACTGTCTGAGCCCTGCACGGTATCTTGTCTCTCGCTTTCTCCCTCCTCATCTTGGTGATGCTCTCCCTCCATATCTTCACCGCTGTGGTGTTCTCCACCTCCTCCTGTCCCTGGTCGCCTTGGCCTTGTATTCTATCTCTGTCACGTTTCTGTTACCCTTTTCTCTCAATGTTTTCCTTGATAGACGTTGAATCAATATTAGCTTGTGTAGCCTACTTTGCACAGAACAAACGTCAGACAGAAGTAGCATTATATGTGTAGTTAGCAAAAAAACGTTCTTCAACCTGATTTTTATCATCTCAAAATCAGCATCGCAACTATGCTAGCACTGTGCTTTCATTATAATTTCATTTCTTGATAGACAGTTAATCCGTTTTGACCTCTTTCCTCCTGTGTCTCCCTTCCTCATGACTCCTGGCTCCCTCGCTTCGCGCCACTCAGTTTTCCAAACAAATCAGTCTCTTACTACTCTGTCGTCATCTCGCGCTGCATTCACTGCAGTCGGACATTGGAGAATCGCGCTCATAAATTGTCAAATTGGCCATAACTTTTAATTTGTTGCTGCCAACTGGGGTGGCAGCAGGGGTAGCAAGGCTTTCTTTTAGGGTGGCACTTGCCACCCTATGCCACCCCGGTAGATCCGCCCCTGAATTCACGCAAATTCAACCAATCACCGCGAATTTGGTGCAACTCGCAATTTTTTTACATACATTACATACGTAGTCCACTGTTTACATATTTATGACCATATATAGGCTGCATGTTAAGTACTGGTGTTATTGTTGAATACATTGTGAATACATATTTCTAAAATTTGAGTTATTATTACACAATACTTTTTCTGACCTTTTTGAATCCCCCGACAAATAACCCATATTACAAAAAAAAGACTAAAACTAAGACATTTAAAAAAACTAAACTAAACTAGCAAACCCACTTTAAAAACTAATTAAAACTAAACTGAATTTGAAAACAGAAAGTCAAAACAAAATAAAAATAAAAAACTAATGAAAAATGCAAAACTATAATAACCTTGGCACACACACACACACACACACACACACACACAGACACACACAGACACACACAGACACACACACACACACGGTGGATGCAGGAAAAACCGGAGATGAGACGACACGATGACCTAAATTGAGGACAGCTGCGCTCGTTGTTGTAAGTGCAATGATAAGTTAAAGTCCAATAAGTACTTTATCAAACCGTATGAATGTGTCCCAGGCCAGGTTAGAGTGTGTGTGTGTGTGTGTGTGTGTGTGTGTGTGTGTGTTCTCGTTTAACTATATTCGTGGGGTCCAAAAACCGGGAATACAGTATACTTGTGGGGTCCGGACAGCTTTGTGGGGCCAAAATGTTGGACCCCACAACTTTAAAGGTCTGTTTGAGGGTTAAGACTTGGTTTTAGGATTAGGGTTAGAATTAGGTTATGGTTAGGGTGAGGGTAAGGGTTAAGGTTAGGCATTTAGTGGTGATGGTTAAGGTTAGGGTAAGGGGCTAGGGAATGCATTATGTCGATGACAGGTCCCCACAAAGATAGTGAAACGCACTGTGTGTGTGTGTGTGTGTGTGTGTGTGTGTGTGTGTGTGTGTGTGTGTGTGTGTGTGTGTGTGTGTGTGTGTGTCAGGCCAGGTTAGGAAATTAACTAACAATGTAAAGATCAACAAGCCACTGACAAAAATGTTCAAATTTGATTCATTCAATAAATTATTATTTTTCTAAAATATATATAAATATAAATTCTTAAATCCACCAGCCATTTTCATATTATACCAACATTTGCAGCATCCTGAGCCTTTTTGGTTACTAGGAAATCTCAGCCCAGAGTATTCTCCCCAAAACAAGTTTCCTTTTTATTTTTAAAGAACTATACAAAAAAAAACTTTCTCTGTCTCCCGCAACTTCATTGCAACAAATATACAAAAGACATCGCAACTTTTTATTGCAACTTTTTACAAAAGCTCCCGCAAAATCCGGCATTTTGTGCCGCAACAATCTCAAAAAAAGGCTGCGAAATCCTGGTGGGACTGACATTACACACACATGCTCAGTACTTATACATACATGCAAATACCTCGTTGTTTAAAAAAGCTTCTGAAAATATAAAGCGTTA
>NC_050189.1:17062127-17084627 GCF_008315115.2 Sander lucioperca
TGTCGGAGACAGGGCAGTCGGACTCAATGACCAATCTGATTAGTGGAGTTCCAGCCCTTGACTAGCGAATCAGTGCACTTATGTTAAAACACACCGGAAACGGGGAGCAGGATGAGCGTGACTAGAGCCTCTCAAAATCGGACGAAAATCTTTTAAACTGACCTTTGTTGATCTGAAATGAAGACAGATTCAGCTACTACAAGGCCTATTTCTCGCTTAAGATGTTTTCAGAAACACGTTTTGGTGAACTATTTTCGTAAAATATGAGATCCTATTTCAAACGAGCCGCCATTATGGTTGGGGAGAAGCCAGACCCACGCGATGCGTTTGTCATGTACGCTCAAGTCGCCGTCGCTTCGGTGTGTTCCGAGGCACTTTTTGGACATCGGGGAGACTGATCAGTCCGACTGCCTTTCCTCTTGACTGTCGGCTGTCAGGTTGGTGTGTCAGGGCCTTTAGATAGTTTCATATGATACCAATTGCTCCTAGGCCTCTGTCCCTATAGGGCCATTAAGCTCTTCAATGCTACACAGAAGGGGAGGAGGGGGATTGACTTAAGTGTTTAAGTCTGCTCAGCACACTGCCCTCTGTACCATGCCTTCGTCTGGGTGCCTTTATACATACACTGTAACGGTTTTTCGTAATTGTAACAGATTTATACTGCAATAAGAGCATTAATATACTGTAATTATTAAATGCAGTACATTACTGCTAATCGCCAAACATTGTGGGAAAATTACGGCTATTTTATAGTAGTTATATGTTTCAGTAATATATTTGCATGGGGCAAATGGCCAATAGGAATGAGGTGTTTTTAACGTCAACGAGGGAAAAGACAACATGAATGAGAAGAAGAACGAGAGAGAAGGAAGATCAAAGGAGATAAAATACTTATAGTGTGTCTCAAATCGCGCACTTCCGTTAGTGTACTAACTGAAGTGCACTTTGTACACTACGTACTTACTTGCATAGTGCGTAAAATTTGACGGGGGAGTGTTGTCTCAAATCGCGCACTGCCTTATGTACTTACAGGAAATGACATCACATCTCAGTCCTCCTTCTTCTTCTATGAAATTGTGAATTGTACCCAAGGCAGAGCATTCCCAACACTGTTGTCACTCGTGAAAAACACATTTCTGCTTTGTTCATCAAAATGAATGTGATTGTTGTTATTGTTGCTTGTTTTTGCCCTCTGTTTTATGCAACCGTAGACTTACCGGTATGATGATATTCATACTTTTGCTCTTAATTCATTGTAAAAAACAACCCAAAATAGCCATTTTTAGTTATTTTAGCAATATCTGAGCAATTCAAATGGTGTCCAACTGACATAAAGAACATACATAGAAAATAGTCATATTATATGTTTATATAAGGGTGTTTATTGCAATAGCTATTAATTACAGTGACAATACAAGAGTGAAAGCAGAGGCAACCCAATAGACATTTAAATATATCCCTGTGACCATGGCTGGGGACCCGTCATCGAGGCCCTTGTCTTCCTCTTTTGGCTCGCCAGCGGTACCTCTTATCGTGGTTTAGCCAGAGCCTTTGCTATGCCCCGGGCCACCGTGCTGTCCACAATACCAGCAGGGAGTCCTCTCTCTCCTCCCCCAGGTCGTTGGCCTTCCAGCAGAGGAGGACTTCCCTCAAGTTGGCAGCATTGACGGCCACGTCTGTGTCCCTAACGATTATCTTGATTATGTTAAATGTCAAGCTTGACAAAATAAATAAATAAATAAATGTGAACATATCGCCAAAACATAATAGGCCACAACCACTTACAAATGGAAATACAGCAATAATGAGGACTCCCAACAATGAATTTCAATTCAAAATGTATAGATTTACACACACAGTAAATGAACGCACCTTTTCTTTTACGTGGCACCACTCTACTGGGAGCTGGACAGCCTCCTTCAACACTGGCACCTGTTGATGACAGGGAAAAACTAAGAAAACTATTTATTAAGACAGTTTACAATTGGGATGGTCTTTATTGGCACTCTGCTTTTAATTATGAAGGCTTGTAATTAATACTTTCTTCATCAGGGATTGAAGGCAGTGCAAAGGGTTTACTGGATACAGAAATTACACCCTAAAGGATAACCAGGCTCTGCTGTTAGCAGGAACGGTAAGTGTTTTCAGCTGCTGGTGTTTATGCCACCAAAACACACAGTAAGCTTAATGTCCAAAATATGGGCAAATACAGGCCTGATTTAAGTGTTGATGACACTATGATGACAGCTAAATGGAACAGTTATTGTAAGTTGAATAATAGGGTAATAATCCTTTGACCGTTTTTTTAAACATTCACATTTCTGCCATCCTGATTCAAAATAGATCAAATACAGGGATGGACAAACTTCCTTTATATGTTCACGTTACCCAAAGTAAGAGTATGATTGTTATTTCCAGTACTCTTTGTATAGGCTACAACCTTTTTTTACACGGCTTAGTTGAATTCGACAGCATTCTACGGTCTGCTATTTCTTTAAAACAGACTGTTGCAAAATATTAACAGACCGTTGCCATGCACAGCAGAGTGTCGCCATGGTCGCCATCAATCCGCTGAAAAAAGTCTGATTTATGTATCAGCTGTGGCAAGAAGTGGGGAAAAGTGGAGCAACTCCTGTCCTCCAATTCAGGCAATGACAGCAGATCTAGTGAGCGCCTATCGCTACATTTGTTATACAGTCTATGATAGCTACGCAGTAACTTCAGCCATAGGGACAACAACGCTAATTAGTTACACTGCAACATTGTGTTTACAAGTGTGTCACAAACGAGATGAATGAGGACAGAAACATCAACATAAATAGTCCCATTCGCTTGTCTCACTTCACCATCAATGGAAATGTTCAGTTCAGTCAACCCGCAGTGATTAAAACAGCAGCTGGATGAAGGAGTTTGTCCACCTAGCTAGTAATAGCAGGGCATCACCCCATTACAGCCCGACTCATTTTGGCGGTAAAATAAAAGGAAAAAAGAAAGCTTCTACCACAGCCTGTAATTGGGGGATTAAATGCATGCTGGACCCTGGCTTTTGCCAGAAATGCAAACAGCTGGCTATCTGGTAGCTTGTCGCTGGAACAAGATCGGTACACACACTAGTCTGATGCCGAGCAAGGAGGAGGAGATACTGTGATGTTGAGTGACAGACGGAACGTTGTATTAAACAGCTACAGTTTACGTTGCTATGGACGCAGGATACCAACCATAGAGACGGAACAGACCATTTTCTTTATCGGTAGCAATACCTTTGTTTTTAAATTAATATTTTGTGTCAAATTATTTATTTATTATTTATTTTGTTAAGTAGCCATGTAATAGGCAGGATAATGCCTCCCTCTACATTATCCCTTACTTATGCTTACCTTTTCCTTGACAAACTTGGGAGGCTCCAGTGGAGGCTACTGGTAAAATCAAGGACTTTGGGGGTATAGGTGAAGCTGCAGGGGGATGAGGCCGGGCCACGGCAACCTGTGTTGTTGGTGGGGCCTGTTGAGGTGTAGGTGAAGCTGCAGGGGGATGAGGCCGGGCCACGGCAACGTGTGTTGTTGGAGGGGCCTGTTGAGGTGTAGTTGGGGGTTCAACTGGGGATGATGAATGTCCTGCAGCAACTTGCGGGGTCCAGCCTTCATTGGAGGAGTATTAAATGATTAACAGTAATAATACTTGGACTATTTTAAGGTAAAGTTCCCTGTGATGAAGATTGTTGTGAATTAATTAGCTGTATCTAAAAAGCATTATTTGTATGATGTCATATATTGAACCTTGCCTTTCCTGTTGTATCTCATGCAAATTCATGGAGTTAAATACCTTTAACTAAGCAGGTGTATGTTGCAGGTTTAACTTAGTATGGGATAGGATTTGTTTTGAGAAATGTTAACATGGTTCACAAGAATTCATCTTGTTTTCTCAAAATCCATTATCTTCTCACTTCTTTGCCATACTTATGTCTTCACAGTAGTAGAATTTTGAAGAGGCCAGAACCAAAAACTCTGTAATGAAAATACATAATAGTTCATTTAAATCAGCCACCAACATGGCTCTATAGTTGGATCTGCTATGGTATCCTCCCTCCATGGTAAAACCATTGCAGCAGCACACTTTTGAGCCTTCAATAATAGCTGTATAATTTACTCTGCCAGAACCTGTGTTACCACTTAAAAAAGGCAACAATTTAATTTGTTTTACATAAATGAGGGGCTAATTGTCATAATAACCCCAGGGCTGAAAACCATAAACGGAACAGTCATTTAACCAGTCTAGCACCAACTGATTATTTACAGTTGTACTTTAGCTGATTAAGAGGTAAAAACCAAAAGAGAGATTGCATGTTTTGCTGTGTTGCTTGCCAACCAAGCAGAAGCAATTATTCTTTTTTATTGATACTTAAATTTGAGCAGCTAATAGCTAGCTGGTATGTTTTTAACATATCTCAATAAGTTAACTTTAAAAAGCATAAAGCATAATTATAATGTGACTGTTCCGTTAGTTGAGAGAAGGCAACCACAGCCTTACCTGTGACAGGAACACAAGCCATCAAATACAATACTGTTTTTTGTAAATAACAGAACATCCTTACCTTGAATAACAAATAATAAAGTTCATAGAGTGCCTTCATTCTTTCAAGACACTTTTTAGAAGTGTCTGTCAGTTGGCAACGGGGTGCCAAAACCTCCCAAACCCAGGCATCCTCTTTTCTTCCAGGCTTGGACAAAACTATTACAGCCCTTACACCCAGGGCCTGCAATTTTTCAAGCTATACACACACACACACACACACACACACACACACACACACACACACACACACACACACACACACACACACACACACACACACACACACACAGAGAGAGATGATAGTAAAAGAAATTAACATGAAAATGTACAGAGCAACACTGTGTAACTTAACTGCTTGAAAATAATAAAAGTATTACATACCAGCATAGAAGCTTCATCCACTATGTGGGAGGTGGTCTGATTTTTTTTGGTGGGTATGGACCCAGCTCTCCCGCTTCTCATCAAATTTTTCTAAATTTTTTTTTTAGCCTTAGCTTTTGAGGTTGCCTTGCATGCCTTGCAGGTTTTGCAGGCCACATTTATTTCTGTGTGGCAGACCACACACTTTCTTAGAGTTGACCCCTGACCTGGCATTTCTATCAGAAATACAGTAAGAGAAACAGAACGGGACACAAAAAGATTATGAGAAATAGGGATGTCATGAGAACCAATACTTGGGAAGTAGGTACCAAGTTTTTTTACCTTGTCCCCCTTTACTTGTGTAAAGCGCCCTTACCATTTTCAGGTTCAAACTTATATTTTGTGTTTCTACTACAACATGTTCACATGGTTCATTATTAAAAAACACAATTTCTTTTACTGCCCACAGGCTGTCAAAGCTTGGGCAAAGTTGAATTTACAAGCTCCCCAAATTGATTTTATGTACCAACAAGGTAAAGAAACCGATAACTACGAAATATAAGCTGCCAAAACAAAAAACTGAGCTCTTATGAAGACAAGAATGGATCCAGGCGTGAGGAATCAGACTGTGAATCCACTAACCTAATGTCATGCTTGACCTAACGTGTGCAAGCATTTTGTTACCAAGTCAGATATCCAAATGTTAGTTTTAGACTAACGATATTTCTGTAAATTAAGTTAAAGCATTTTGACAGGATGCAGCGTGTTAAACAGAATGTGGTTAAATCAGAAGGCTGTGCAGTATAATGTTTACAAGTCCCTTATGTGAAAGAATAAACAAGGAATAAAATTGTTAGGAGTTTGTTTCGGCCCAGAACGCAGAGGTAACACACAGACACAGTAGAGCAGTTTAAAAAGGTTTAATGGAGCTACTGGCACTCAGAGAAACACAGACGATGGTTTCCAAAGCCGGGAAGCTCCTGACTGGTCCCAGGTGGAGGCGAGCCGGCGTGGAAGGGTCCAGGCCGTTTTCAGAACACGAGAGGAGACAGGCTGAGGCGAGATCACTGGTGGGTTCCTGAAGTGGAGACGGAAGGCTGGCAGGTGAGACTGGGAGCATGCAGACGCCGTGGAGATTGCAGCAGGGCTGAGCGAAGACTAGGAGAGAGACACAGGATAAGTTTCAGCAGGGAATCAAAAGGCAAAACTAGATTTCTACAGGGTATAGGACCAAGTTACCACAAGGGTTGTAGTTAACGAACTGGCACCGACAGGAAGATCAGCCCGGGTTAAGCAGAGAGCTGCCCGTAACAAAAATGACAATGCTCACTTGAAGACAATTGGCCTTCTACAAAAGACTGCAGCGTGGGCACAAAAGCAAGACAGAGGAGAGAGACAAAGAGAGAGAGACAGAGAGAGAAAGAATGTCTGTGTGTGTGTGTGTGTGTGTGTGTGTGTGTGTGTGTGTGTGTGTGTGTGTGTGTGTGTGTGATGAATATAATAGGAGTGGCTCTTCAAAGAGCCGTTGGTTGATTAATAAAGGAGGTCCTGTAGAGGTGGAGGTAAGAGGGAGAAGGGTGGTTGGTAACAGGAGCTGTTAAAGAGAGGAAAATAAAAACTAACATGGCTATTTATCTTGCAGCTAGCATGAATTTCTCACATAAAAAATACAGAACTGTATCAAAATAAAGAAAAGATAACCATGATGCAGATGTTGCATAATGTAAACAACTTGTATTTTGTAATATTCAACATGTAAACTGCATGAATATTAGCAAAATAAGGGACAGTAACGTTTGGTATTTGAGCTCAGTATTACAAAGCTCTAACGGTACAGTTCACGAATGCACGTAATGTCAGAGGTAACGTAGGCTAAAACTATGTTTACAACACTTTACAGGATTACTACAATTACGCAAAATAAATTTATTTTTTAAAATATTGTTAAATAGACCCAACCGGACACGACATGACCAGTTCCGACAGATCGCGTCGGACCTGTCAAGCTAGCCTTTCAGCTAACGTTAGAATAATAAAACGAGCTAACGTTAGCTTATTTATGTAAATCACGTAATTATTACATTATTACGTTAATAACATTCGGCTCTCTATCCCCAAATTAAATTAAATTAATATGGCAACACTAATAGGCAGTCTATCAAAGTTCAAACAAAAGCCATTAATGAATTAAAAATATATAAAGCTAGCCTTTTAGCTAGCTAACGTTGGAATGATAAAACGAGCTAGCGTATTTATGCTACTTTTTTCCTAAATCCTTCAGTTCCCAACTCTAACGTTAATAACCTTCGGCTCTCTACCACGAAATTAAATTAAGATGGCAACACTCATGGGCAATCTAACACAGTTTAAACAAAAGCAATTAATGAATTAAATACATTAATATATATCAACGATGTGTCTTCATCTTACCTGGCAGGGAAGGAAGTTGGAATATACTGTTCTTCTCTTTGGTCCGCGGGGAATTGTTGGCATTGAGGAAAAGTATCGCCCCCTGCTGGTATAGTACCTTCATAATGCGTGTAGTGTTCACGCCTCGGCGAGGTAAACCGTGACACTGACACGCCAAACCCAGTGGACCAGCGGGTGTATTACACGCTTAGGCGTGATACTGGGTTGAAACATGGCAGTGAGAATAAATTCTTTCCTCTCTGTTGAGCTCAATCTGAAGCCAACAGGAAACAATAGTTCAGACTATGATTATTAAATGAAAGTAATAATGTTACCACACTGCACATATCTCTACATGTTGTTTATACACTGTTCATATTACATAGCCGTATTTATTCTGCTCTTATAACACTGCACTATATTTTTTGTCTTCTTGTCTTTCTTTTTTTGCAGTTATGGTTGGACGCAAACTGCATTTTGTAGTCTTTGTACTCTGCACAATAACAATGAAGTTAACAGCTAACAGGACCAACCTGTCTGATCAGGGGAAACCAGCATACCTGGGTCACATGTTAAATGTCCCACAGTCTCAGTCGTCCCAAACGCCTCTTGATGAAACAGGTTTTTATTACCACAGCTGTCATACAGCGGCCATGTTGGGACTCAAACTGCAGATGACTTTCTGGAGCCTCAGCAGTGAGAAACAAATATGTACAAACATCTGAGAGAAAAGAAAGACTTTAAGATTATTTTTTGTCTTTTATTGACAGAATACAGTTGAGATCAGGGACGTGCTCAGACAGGAAAAAGGAGGAACTGGAGGTTTTGGAGTGAGCCCCATACCTCTATACATGAAATAATAACTAATTCACAACGCTATGCACAGCACAGATACAGTACAATATACTGGGCATCTATTATTGATTGGAACATTATTTAACAACGTCTTTAATGAGTTATTAGCCTTCTCCAACTTAAACTTTTGATAAAATACACCTGAGAGAGAAAGACAGAGAGAGAGAGAGAGAGAGAGAGAGAGACAGAGAGAGATTGAGAGAGAGAGAGAGAGAGAGAGAGAGAGAGAGAGAGACAGAGAGAGAGAGACAGAGAGAGAGAGAGAGAGAGAGAGAGAGAGAGAGAGAGAGAGAGAGAGAGAGAGAGAGAGAGAGAGAGAGAGAGAGAGAGAGAGAGAGAGAGAGAGAGAGAGAGACAGAGAGAGAGAGAGAGACCTGGGCCCTGGCAGTAAACACTCAAAAAACAAAGACAATGACTTTTCAGAAAAGATCCAGATCTCAAGGAAACACATACAGCTTCACGTTAGGAACACATAAATTAGACAAATGTACAGATTACAATTATTTAGGACTGAAAATAAGTTCCACTGGAGGTTTTAACCCAGCGATAATGGAGCTGAGAGAGAAAGCATGCAGGGCATTCTACGCAATAAAAAGTCAATTCTACATTGCTGGGCCACTGTAAGTTGTGGTTTGCTGTCTTGAGTTTATAGACTGTTGTTCCTCCATCATTTAATAATGAACCTGTTGTTCTGTTTCTCCTTCTTTTGGGGCTTCAGTGTTCCTGCTGTTGGGACTCTTTGGAGTTGTGTCAGTGTCTCCAGCTGCCATCAGAGTGCTGACTGACAGCTTTTGTAGTTCTGCCAGCTGCTTCTGACTGGCTGAACTACAGCTCAGACCGGCCCTCTGCTCTGACGTCATACTGACATTTCTAGGTTTGGATTTAAAGGTGTGAGGAAGTGATGAACACAGACAGCAGCAGCGTCTGTCAGTGTCTGCAGACGGAGGAGGAGGAGGAGGAGGAGGAGGACGTCTCTCTGACCTCACCTGGACTTTAACAGGTGAGCAGCCTGACAGGTAACATTACACACCTTTGATGGAGAAACTCTGCTGTCACTCCGTATATTTGGGGGATTCATAATAGAATCAGAATCAGAATCAGCATCAGAAAGGGCTTTATTGCCAAGTACGTTGCACATACGAGGAATTTGTCATGGTGTTGTTGGATCATGTCACACATACAAATATATACGTCAACACTGGTGTTTGTAGATCTGAATATTCAATAATTAATTTACTAATTGTTCTGTGATTTGTGACTTTTTGGCCAAAATGAGCCTTTATATGTTTAGTGAAGTCAGATTTAATCAACAGGAAACAGGTTAGATTTGAATGTCTTCACTTCTGAGGAATGAGGGAGTGTCTTTCTGCTCCAACAGCCTGAAGACTTTTTACTGTCTGACTGAAACTTGATCAGCTGGTTTCTCTCTGACAGCACTAAACTACACGCCCACAGCTGTTTATAGTCTTTACCTGGAGACAGTTAGGAGACTCCATGTTGGGGAGGCGGGGCCTGTGTTGTACTCCTCAGACAGGTGTTTTTGATTGGCAGGTGTTAGTTCAAACCTACAGTTTGTCTCTGGCAGTTACTGGAGCCAGGAAATCCTAATATGGACAAAGAGGGTGGAGCCTGGGTGGAGCTGAGCTGTGATAGGCTGGGACAGTTTGTTCTTCAGGTACAACAGCAGCGTGTTCAATGCACCAACCAGAATGTTTAAATAAAAGTTTTGCTACGTTTTGTCGAGGCTGAATGTGTCCTCGACAAAATACACAAATTCAGAATAGGCGAAATAACACTGCATGAGAAAAACTGCACGGGATTATCATAAAGAGGCCTTTATATTGTCGGCTAGTTTACTTTAGAATCAAACATCAAATTTCCTAAACTACATGTCTTTTGTGTGTAGGAATCTTAATGTGTAAAGTAACTAGTAACTAAAGCTGGAACAGATGAATGTAGTGGAGTAACTAAAGTAACTAGTAACTAAAGCTGTAACAGATGAATGTAGCGGAGTAGAAGTAGAAAGTGGCATGAAAAGAAAAGTGTGGGGGGGGCAGAGGAGGTAGTAAGTCTGGAAAGAGGCTTCATGATATAAAATCCCTTTTTTATTTTAGCTACTTGTAATATTTCCTCTGTGATGTTTATTTTTCTACAGTCCAAACTGCCAAACTAACATTTAAAGAGAGTTTTAATGACACATGATTTAAAGTTAAACCAGTCTGTCATCCAGAGATCTTCAACAGGGGGCCACCAAAGTATTGTTAGTTTTATTAATTTCATTATGTCTTAGCATGATTTCAACATAATAATAGCAAATATAAATCAGCCTGTTAGTGAAGAAAAGCAGCATTAAAGTTAGAATAAGTGGCCCATAGGTAACAGATCCAGTTCATAAGGATTCACTGTGCTATGTGTATGTTTAATATTAAAACATGATTACAGTTATTATTTAAATGGATTAGTATTATATGCATTAAACAAGGTATTATAAAGGCTTTAGGCCGCCATGTACCTTATTATAGGCCCAGTTTAATATGCACCTTCATTTGATATAATATATGTAGTAGGAGGTTCCTGCCCCGTCTCTCTTTTAGTTAAGGTCTCCTTGGCTTAAAAACGTTGAAGAGCCTGATTTAATCAGATTTAAACATGAATCCTTGTTTGTCAGTCTTTGAAAAACATGGCAGTGAAAATTAATTCTTTCCTCCCCAGTCAGAAGCTGACAGGAAATGGTTGGTCTTCTATTGACAGAATAGAGAACGAGAGAGAGAGAGAGAGAGAGAGAGAGAGAGAGAGAGAGAGAGAGAGAGAGAGAGAGAGAGACAGAGAGAGAGAGAGAGGTAAACCAGGTTAACATCTGTTTTCTTTCTATCTCTCTAACTTCCACATCTCAGATTATTTTCTCTCCCTCTGGACCAAAAGGTCAAAGTGTGTTTTTAATGTTGGATGTTGTGTTATCTTGTGTAATGACTGGAGTTATCTGACTGTTTGTGCCTCCTGTTCTAGTTTGACTCAGTCAGTCTGCTCTCCAGCTCTGTGGAGATGGTGTGGGTAAAGTGCTCCATCTAGTGGACTGATAGAACAACTACAGCTCATCTGTGGTTTCTCTGCCTCACACATGTTGGAACCATGGTTACAGCTGCTCAACCATTGCTCATTAACTGTCACATTGTTATGTTTTTGTATTTTCCTCCTAAGTGCTACAAAAAATGTCCCCACAACCTTTTTCTTAGGGCTGCACGATATGAGGGAAATATGCGACTACTTTGTTAGTATTCTGCTAAAATACAACACATTATTTGTTGAATAAGAAAGAAAGTATTTAAGTTATTTCCAATATTCTTTTATTTAACAAAATTGAACGTTGAACTGAATACAAAAGGCATCAATACAAAAGAAATAATTACATTTTAAAGTTCAGTTTTCTACTGATACTCTTTCAACTAACAAAAAAAAAATCCCTGAGTGTAATACGGCAGTCTTTCCAGATGTTTTTATTGTTGAAGTTAAAAAACAACAACAATATATTGTGCAGCCAAAGTTGTAATTGTGTTTTAGTTTTTAAAGTGAATGATGTTGGCTGTGGTTGGGTTCTTGTTGTGGCGTCTTCACTGTAAACTAGCTCACAATCCACACGGTCCACTCCTTTTATAACAGACAAAGACACTCTTTCATTTTCATACAAATGGGAACAAACAACTTGAGACATCTGACTGACCGTTGACACTGTTTCAGCTATAAACTGGTGTCTGGTTGACTTTTTTCACTGGCACCTGAATCCTTAAGGCCCTGACACACCAACCAGACGGCCGACCCTCAGCAGAAAAGTCAGTCAGACTGATCAGTCTCCCCGAGTTGGTCAAAAAAGTGCCTCAGAACACACCGAAGCGACGCCGACTTAAGCGTACGTTCTGCACGTGACATAATACGTCTCCATAAAAGCAGGCAGCACTAATCTGTATTGTCGCCCAAAAAATTTAAACCGGCAGCTGATTGGACAGATGCGTCACGTGGGCCTGGCGACCTTAATGGTAGCCTGTTCAGAATATGATCTCGTATTTTACGAAGATAGTTCACCGAAACGTGTTTCTGAAAACATTTTAGAAATAGAAATAGCCCGTGCAGTTGCTGAATCTGTCTTCATTTCAGATCGACAAAGGTCAGTTTAAAAGATTTTTGTCAGATTTTGAGAGACGTTCGTCACGCTACCATAAGTGCACTGATTCACTAGTTAATCAATCAATCAATCAATCAATCAAACTTTATTTATATAGCACTTTACAGCAACCAGCAGGTATCCAAAGTGCTTAACATCGAAACCAAGAATAAAAACACATATCACACAATATAAAGAAAGAACATGTAAAAACAGAAATAGTTACAGAGAAACAAAAGAACGAAATCGTCACACCACTGCTACGTATTAAAAGCCTGACTAAACAGATGCGTTTTAAGTTTGGACCTAAAAAGAGCTACATCTGTAATAGTGCGGATATCAGGGGGTAACTTGTTCCAGAGTCTCGGGGCAGCAACTGCAAAAGCCTGGTCACCCCACCGTTTATATCTAGACCTCGGCACTTCTAAAAGTCGCTGGTTTGAAGACCGCAATGACCGGTTGTGCTCCCGCAATGTTAAAATTTCGGACAAATACTCCGGGGCTAGACCATTTAAGGCCTTGAAAGCAAACAATAAAATCTTAAAATCGATTCTAAAACGCACAGGGAGCCAATGAAGGGTGTAGAGAACGGGAGTGATATGTGCACGTCTAGATGTGTTTGTTAAAAAGCGAGCAGCTGCATTTTGCACAAGTTGAAGACGTGAGATGGTCTGATTCAGACCAACGTAAAGAGCATTACAATAATCCAACCTAGAACTAATAAAGGCATGAATTGCCTTTTCTAGATCGTGCCTGTTGAGGAAAGGCTTAACTTTAGCCAGGAGACGAAGCTGGAAAAAGCTCATTCTAACAACATTACTGATCTGCTTGTCAAATTTCATGCTGCAATCAAAAGTAACCCCCAAATTTTTGACGGCTGACCTAGTGTAGGATGCTAGAGCTCCCAAACTCAAAGCTGGACCATTTTGCGTGCCTGAAGTACTGAAAATAATACACTCCGTTTTATCTTCATTCAAATTAAGAAAGTTTTCTGAAAGCCACAGCTTAATATCAGTGATGCAACTAAGCAGGGAGTTTAGTGCGACACTGTCATTTGCTTTAATAGGCAAATAGATTTGCAAATCATCTGCGTAACAATGGAATGACAGTTTATGCTTTCCTATAATAGCCCCTAAAGGCAGCATATATAAAGAGAACAGAATGGGGCCAAGAATTGAGCCCTGGGGAACCCCACAAGAGAGAGGAGCAGCTGACGAGAAGAGGTCACCAATCATGACAGAAAAGCTCCTATTAGCCAAATAGGAGCTAAACCATGCAAGTGCTGAACCTCTGATGCCTACACAATGCTCAAGGCGAGAGAGGAGGACTGCATGGTCCACTGTGTCAAAAGCCGCTGTGAGGTCCAAGAGCACTAAAACAGTAGGATTCCCGGCATCTACAGACAAGGCAATATCATTATGTACTCTCAACAGTGCAGACTCAGTACTGTGGCGTGATCTAAAACCAGATTGAAATTTTTCAAACACAGAGTTCTGCTGTAAAAAGGCTTGTAACTGTATGAAAACAACTTTTTCCAAAACCTTAGAAAGAAAAGGCAGATGAGAGACTGGTCTAAAATTTGACAACACTGTGGGGTCAAGATTAGGCTTCTTAAGTAGGGGCCTGACCACAGCATGTTTGAAGGCAGCTGGGACAGAACCTAAACTAAGACAAGAATTAAAAAAAGTAAGAAGACTAGACCCAATGGTGCTATTAAAAACCTCCTTCACCATTCTGGCGGGAACAATGTCTAGGGGACCGTTGGTGGGTTTCATGTGTTGTACAACCTCACTAAGTAACGTCAGTGAAAGTGGTTTAAATTCCTCAAACACAGCTGAGTGTGCAGGAGAAGCAGGTACAAACACTTTAAAATTAGCACTGGCATTTTTCCTGACAGATGCTACTTTGTTGATAAAATAACAGAGAAATTTCTCACATGTACTGATTGAAACATCTGTCGGAGCAGAGGTGCATGGATTTACAACAGAGTTAATAGTATTAAATAACACTCTAGGTTCATGGCAGCTGCTAGCTATGACGGAAGAGAGATGGTGCATCTTTGCCACCTTCACAGCCTTCTGGTATGCTGCTAGACTGTCCCTTAGTAAACCCAGTGATACATGTAAATTGTCCTTCTTCCATCTTCGTTCAGCTTTTCTGCAGTGTTGCCTAAGGGCCCTTGTGGTGTCATTTAGCCAGGGGTCCGCCTTAGGTTTAATAGATTTAATCCGATGAGGGGCAATAGAGTCTAGGATTTCAGTGCATGTGGAGTTGAACACAGAGAGAATGTTATCTGGGGAAGAGGGAGATACCAGACCATTCTTTACATAAAACTGTGAGCCCACAAACGCAGAAGCAAACTCTCCAGCTGAAGAGGAGGTGATGCAGCGGCGCCTAGAAGCTGAGGAGACAGGCTTAATAGCGGGTGGTGGAACACTGATCTCAAACCTGATGGGGAAGTGATCTGAGATACCAGTTTCTGTTATTTCTCCCAGAGAAACTGAAAGCCCATATGAGATGATGAGATCCAAGGTGTGGCCTAGATGGTGTGTCGGCCCTTCCACACATTGATTAAGGCCAAAAGAGTTCAAAAGTGTTTTAAAATCATGAGCAAGTGGGTTTGAGGGACAACACACATGGATATTGAAATCCCCACAAACCAGAAGCTTGTCATATTTAGGAACCACATCAGCTAAAAACTCAGAAAACTCACATATAAAATCCTTGTTGAGTTTTGGTGGGCGATAAACAACTGCACACAACACAGGAGAATCCAGGTCAGCCACAAACAGCTGAAGCTCAAAGCTATTATAAATGAGTGCAGGTAACAACCTGCATCTGTACTCATCTTTGAAGAGAGTGGCCAGCCCACCACCTCGACCTGACACTCTGGGCGAGTTGAGGAAAGAACAGCTGGGGGGGAGGAGCTCCGAGAAGGCGCTGTCATCACCTGGTTTCAGCCAGGTTTCCGTCAACAACAGAAAGTCCAGCGCATTTGTCGTAAAAAAGTCATTCAATATAAAAGTCTTATTTGTGAGTGATCTAGTGTTGATCAGCGCCATGCGAATCGGGCGCCTTTCAGTCTGTTGGGAAGCACGACTGAGCGGGCGGAGATTCCCATGTACGCAGCCTCGCTTGGAGCGCTTCCTGTTCCAGCAGCGGGAAGACGGGCACTCGGAGTCCGGTACAGTCGGCCGGAGCCACCGGTAACTGTGGACCGGAGAAAGCCGCAGATTGCAACCGATGAACTCCGCGGGAAACCCGACACATGGATGGCCCAGATCGCAGGTGGAGGATGATGCCAGGTACGCTCTGAGCCTGACACGTACTCCTCCTCTCTTGCCGCGTCTCCTGCGGCGATTGTTGCGGAGCGGCAGACAGGGCTGACGCCGTAGAAAGGCAGGAATGGACGCCAGGAAGGGCGGCGGCGGCGTACCTGACTGACCGTCAGAGCCGTAGATTGGAACTTTCTCCGCAGACTTACATATAGTTAAAAGAGTCAGGCGGTCATACACCAGCAGCGGTGATACATTTCGAGTGACAAGCAATAGAAACAGGCAAATCAGCAATAATCCCAGCAGGATTAAGGGCTAGATCTCCACCAATCAGATTGGTCATTGACCCCGACTGCCCGCCCTCCGACCCAGCAAGTCAGGTTGGCCAAAATGATGGCCGACGGCTCCTCCGATGGATGATGGCACAGAACACACCAAACAGACTTGAGTCAGCGACCTCGCCAGACTGTCAGATGACCAATAATCAGGTTGGTGTGTTAGGGCCTTTAAAGAGCCTGAAAGTACATTAAACCCAGATGTCAGAAAGCTTGTTAGTTTCCTCCCAGTCAGAGCTGACGGTTCTCCATTTCAAAGCACTCAGGCTACACTGCTCCGTTTTGGTTTGAAAACAAGTATCTTTTGCAACGTTTATGCCTCGTATCCACACTACTGGGAGACTACTACTACGAAACATTTGGAAAACAGTGCTGCCCACGTTTGGGTTTGAAAACTCTAGGGTTGCTTCATAGTCTGGACGGACACAAACGGAGACCTTTGTAAAGTCAGTCAGCCTTATTGGTTAGGCTTATGTTACACTTTTCCTACGTTCAGGCTCCCAGACCATGGTTGCATCATGATCTGTACACTTTCTAACAATGTTGTTGTTGCTTTTCATATGTACCATTCAGAGGCCCTGCTGGATCAAGACAAGTCATTGTGGCTTTCTCAAACCTCTATTTCGCAGCATATTTCCTCATCTGTAAACTCTGAGAAACTCAAACTGTTGTTGTAAAGTACCCATCTGCAATTTAGTGGCTCTTATTTTGGCATTTTGTCCCTAAAAAAGTTTAAATCGAAAATCCAATCGTGGATTTGGAAAACCGGAGAAAAAATGAAGCAGAGACCCATGTTGGCTTCCTGATTGGGTGTAATCAGTCCCACAGTGTCCTTCCCTGATTCGTCACGCCCCTATCACATGACCCTTTTCTGGAAGAACATCTTTCAAATTCTGCAATCAATAACGCTGCTGCTGCCTACATGTCCTCAACAATGCGCAAGAGGGAAGATATTATTTTAGTCATTTGCGATAATTCCTGTGTTCAGTGGCGTAACCAACCTTACACTGTATTTGATGTGGATGAGGCCTAAGGATCATTTTGTTTTCGTATGAATGAGCCCTTCATATCTACATAGGGAGCAGGTCTTCTTTACGAAGTCTGCCATGAGGGAAGACCACCGTAGGTTTTTCTCCTCACTTGAAAAAGGGAGGTGTGTGGGGTATTCAGTTGGTCGCAATCTGTAAACTCACCACTAGATCCTACACACTGGACCCACAGAGCAACAGCAGGAGCTCTAACTGGCCAGACTCTGCACATAAATCCCACCAGCTCCTGTGTCGACCAATCAGAACTCCTGTTGCTGCTCTGAGACATTTGTGTTACAGTTTTACTTCAGTTTGACAGAACTGTCTGATTTTAGCAGAAAACCATGATGACGGCAGTGGACCTTTTCAACACTCTGGAGGATTTAAAAGAAGATGAATTTAAGAAATTCAAATGGTATCTGCAGCAGCCAAACATCCTGGAAGGTTACCAAAGCATCAAAGTGTCCATGTTGGAGGATGCAGAAAGGCAGGACACAGTGGATGTGATGGTGAATACCTATCACCTTCATGGAGCTCTGAAGGTGACCAAGAAGGTTTTAGAGATGATCAACAGGAATGATCTAGCGCAGAGTCTGCCAGACACCAGCTCAGGACCAGAAGGTCAGTCAATCTTTTTAAAATGTATTTTCAGGCAGAAAGAATGAAGTGTGCTGTTGCATCACAGTGGCATAGTGTATGTAATGGGTTGACTGACTGTGAGGAGTATTTGCATGTCTTTTAATGTAATTAATTTAATTGTAACAGTACCTTTTCAGGTGAGTGCTGTTGCTGTTTATGACAGTAATGCATCAATGATAAATCAAATGTTACTATGCATTTCTACACAGAGTCAGTGCATGTCAGTGATGTTGGAGAGACTTCACAGAACAGAGGAACTCCCTCCTCTCAGAGCAAAGGTAAGCTGCTGTATTCTCTGGTCAGTATGGAAGCCCTGAGTGACAAAGTGGCAGTTTAAAGTTTGAAAAAATATAGTCTTAGTAAGTTAGTGACTCCATTCTCCAACAAGTAAATTATGGTGTACTACAATTTACTTGAAGAACTTTAGCTTCCCGAGCTAATGTGAAAGTGTTTACATATGAAAGCATCAAACATGTATTTTAGATGAAGGAGATGAGCAGATATCCAGTAGTTCCTCGTCCCTGTGTGCTCAGCGCCGTTAAAGCGTATGTACGGGACGCAGGAAGTTTTGGAAACAAACACTGTAGTTCTGCTCAAATCTATTGTAGTCCAGCCTTTACTTCAGAGGCAAACGTGCATCACTTTGTAACACACATTATAATGCTTGCCTAGCTGCTAGCGTGGCACACCCTCATACTCTGACTGGTCATACTCTGCTTCTGACTGGCTAGTAGTCCTTACCTAGATACTGTCAGGTGACACCCGCATACTCTGCTTCTGACTGGCTATTAGTCCTTACCTAGGTACTGTCAGGGCACGCTCCCAACAAAGATGGAACAGAAGTGTCTCACTCTGTAGCTAAAACAGAGAGCTCAACACACAGGGTGAAAAGAGAAGCTGCAGCAATGTGCAGTACAACAAAAATATGGTGTTTTTAGAAAACTAAACCATGTAAACCTATTCTGGTACAACCTCTAAATACAATTACCAACCTGAAAATGAGCATAGTATGAGCACTTTAAGCTAACCGAGGATCAGCCATAAACTGTGTCGTACAGCGATGAGCAGCTTCACAGCTTCCTCCCAGTTACACACCAACCAGACGGCCGACCGTTGGCAGAAAAGGCAGTTGGACTGATCAGTCTCCCCGAGTTGGTCAAAAAAGTGCCTCGGAACACCTCGAAGCAACATCTCCATAAGCGCTAATCTGTATTGTCGCCCAAAAAACTGAAAACCGGCAGAGCGCGTCACATGGATCTGCTGCTTCCGGATTTTGGAATTTTCAAACGGCCATTACTGGCGACTTATTCAAATTACAATCTCATATTGTACTAAAATAGTTCACCGAAACGTGTTTTTGAAAAAATTTTAAGAGAGAAATAGGCCGTACAGTTGCTGAATCTGTCTTCATTCGCCATTTCCGGGTGAGTCCCGACTGCCCTGTCTCCGACTGATCATGTCAGGTCGGAGAAAATGATGGCCGACGGTCCCTCGGACGGACGACGGCACAGAACACAACGAACAGACTCGAGTCACTGACCTCGCCAGACTGTCCCACCGATGATTATCGGCCCTGTGTGTAACTGCTTTTAAGCTAACCGAGGATCCGCTATAAACTATGTTGTACAGCGACGAGCAGCTTTACAGCTTCCTCAAGTTTAACCCAACTTTATTTATATATGTGTTGGCGACAAGCACTTGAGGTGAAACCAAATAGACTTTCTCCAACAGACTTTGCATCTGTATCATACAAAGTGGTGTTGACAGGATAAATTCAATTCAATTTTATTTATAGTATCAAATCATTACAAGAGTTATCTCAAGACACTTTACAGATAATTTACAAAGACCCAACAATTTCCCCAAAAAAAACCCAGTTGTGTCTCGTCGTGAATCTTCGGTCTAAACTGCTTTATATCTATGTCTATCAGAAAGGACAAGTTAGCTGTTATTAAGTTAAGGCACTTGCAAAAATAATACTGAATAGCTTTCCAATTTATTCACATTCCACTATAACACAAGCTGCATCCTGTCGAAAAGCTTAATCTTAACTTACAGAAATACAGTTAGTCTAAAACTAACATTTGGATATTTAAAAACTTGATGATGCTTCATCAGGGTTTGACATATGCAAGGGCCTGATGGCCCAGGTCCAGTAAAACAGCATGTCGGACAAGTTGGCCAGTCGCTGGTCCGTTTGGACCTTCATCTGCGGCAGCAGTAACTCAAACCCAGTCAGACCAGAGCTGCTGCCCGCAGCACTTGGGAAGCTTACTTAGCTAGCTAGTAATTATTAGCGCACCCCACGGAAAGTGGAGGGCCGTGGGGTGCGCTACTAATCACTAGCTAGCTAAGTAAGCTTCCCAAGTGCTGCGTCCAGACACTGTCGGAAAGTTTACAATAATTTCAAACTGAAAAATAGCCCAGTAAACATGGCTTGGAAATATTCAGGTTACTACAACATGAACAGTGAAGCGTAAACCCACTTGTTACCAGATGGCTGTTGTTTGAATGAAATAATTTTACTTTAAATATCAGATTTGTATGTTTCATAATTTAAGAACAATAATTAATACATACCAAAACCATATCCCAAACATTGATCAATGATTACTCTTTTTAACCAAAATACACAATATTGATTCATGATAACAATCATCAATATTGGGAGTTTACGAAGAGTGAGTGAAGGCAGCAGTGAAACTGTAGTCATACTCTGGCCTTTCAACGTAAATTGAAACCATCATTACTGTAGAATAATTATGAATTATTAGAGTGCAAATCCAACTAAATTGACTGAACTCACATTTGTAGATGCCTAATAGTTTTTTTGTTTGTTGTTTGGATGAATCGTTACAATATATATTTGATTAGTAATTAGTGGCAGCGCACAAAATCTTTGTAGGTCATCCCACCAAACAACATATTTATGTTTTTTACTAGCAGATGGCATTGACAAGAAGGAACCTTTGGGCAACACAAATGTAGAACAGAGAATTATATATATATATAGTTCTAGTCTTTACAGTCAATGTATCGTCCGGGTTAGTGATAANATACAGTGGCAATTTTCCATCAAAAAAGCAACAATGATGATTTTAGTTTTTGGGAGGTGTACTTTAACTGCACAGAGAATCCCTCTTTAGACCGTAATCACCTGGAGCCTCATCCTGCTTCCTCGGCCCAGACTCAGGCGTCTGATGGAGAGCTGTGAGCTGGAGGATGTGTGGAGAGTTTTCACATGACCGCCAGGCGGTACACCTGGAGTCATTCCAGAGACAACATGTTGTCTTTGGCCAGGCTGGACCGCTTTTATTGTTTTAAACACCATTTTGGTGTTTTTAAACAGTGTGGAATAACTCCTGTTGGTTTTACGGACCATTGTCTTGTCCAGTGTTCTGTCTATATTCAAAATGTTAAATTTCACAGCGCATATTGGCACTTTAATACTGGACTTTTAAATGATAACTCTTTTAAAGAGGGGTTTGAGTGTGTGTGGGGTCTACACCAGAGCCTGAAGTCCAGTTTCCCATCATGCAGCAGTGGTGGGATATTGGGAAGGTTCAGGTGAAACTTTTTTGTCAGCAATATACTCGCAATGTCACCAAGCACATTACCAGGTCTCTTCAAGACCTGGAGACTGAAATAGTGGAATTACAGGATGTGGTGGATTCCACAGGAAATCAAGGGCATGTTGAAGCTCTTAAAGTCTAAAAGGCTGCTGTAGCCAACCTGTTGGGCATCACAGCACAGGGGGCTCTGGTCCGCTGCCGTTTCATCAACGCTTCCCAGATGGATGCCCCCTCGCAGTTTTTCTTTGGTCTGGAGCGAAAGAATGGTCAAAGAAAGATCATCCATTCCCTACGCTCTGAAGATGGAGGTACGATCACGGGAACCCCTGAGATCAGGAGATATGCCACCTCGTTCTACAAAGACCTGTTCAGAGAGGAGTACGTGGAAGACGTTGAGTCAGCTGCTTCTTTCTATGACGGCCTTCCTCAGGTGGGTGCTGCCAACAACACGGTGCTGGAAGATCTACTGTCCCTGAATGAACTGTATGTTGCTCTGATGAGTCTGGGGAACGGTAAGGCACCGGGCATCGACGGGCTGCCTGTAGATTTCTACAAGACCTTCTGGCCCGTGATTGGAGGAGATCTGCTGGAGGTGTTCCAGGACAGCTTGAGCAGAGGACGTCTGCCGCTGAGCTGCAGAAGGACGGTCATCACCCTGCTCCCGAAGAAAGGAGATTTACAGGAAATAAAGAACTGGAGACCTGTTTCTCTGCTGTGTGGGGACTACAAGATCCTGTCCAAAGCTCTCGCTTCTCGGCTTCGGGAGGTGATGAGTGAAGTGGTTCATGTCGACCAGACCTACTGTGTGCCCGGCAGGTTAATGAGTGATAATATCACTCTAGTTCGGCATGTTTTGGACGTCTCTAGCTCACTGGGTATGGATACTGGTCTTATTTCCATAGACCAGGAAAAGGCTTTTGACCGGGTTGAACATCAGTATTTGTGGCAGACGCTCAGTGCTTTTGGCTTCAGCCCAGGTTTCATAGCTCAGATTCAGGTCCTGGACCGAGACATTGTGAGTATATTGAAGGTTAATGGTGGTTTGGCTGCACCTTTTAATGAGCAGAGAGGGGTACGGCAGGGGTGCTCTCTGTCGGGGATGCTTTATTCCCTCGCTATTGAGCCTCTGCTCCATAAACTCAGGAATGATCTTTTAGGTGTGTATTTTCCTGGGTGTACTTCAGCTGTTAAACTTTCAGCTCATGCTGACGATGTCGTGGTTGTTTTAAACAAGAAAACAGATATCGACGCTTTGGTCTCTCGCTCTCTCTCTCTCTCTCTCTGTCTCTCTCTCTGCCT
>NC_050189.1:17097127-17099627 GCF_008315115.2 Sander lucioperca
AAATGATGTCTAAACTTTGTTCAGTTCATATTCATAACATCACATAAACCCTCCTCCTTCCTCTGTGTCTGTGGCTCAGTGTTGTGGTTTCCTCTGCACACACTATGTTTAGTTGCCATGAAGCATATACATTAACGTGACCTTTTTGTTTTTTGCGATCCTTTTGAATCTTAAAAAAAGAGTTTTTTTATTTCATGGTCAATACACCTAATTTAAATTACATTATGACACATTTTTTAGTTAATCCTCCTGTTGTCCTCGGGTCAAATTTGACCCTTTTACAAAAACTTTCTATTTCAGAAATATGACAAAAGATAAAAGTGACAAATGTTGGAAAAAGCTACAAAAAAACACATCAAAAACATCGCCAAAGGTGACAAAAACTGGTTAAAAAAAGTGTCAACTTGCAGTTTTGTGGTTTCCATAACATGAAGTGGAGAGAAGAAAAACTAAATGAAGATGTTGAGATGAAAAATGACTGACACCTGAATGTAAATAATACGATGCAAACATTGTTTTAATGCCTGAGGTGAAAGATATCTTTTCACAAAGATTCACAATGTTTATGTGAATCGGTCAGAGATTCATTAGGAAATGACTTGATGATTTTCTAATAAACCAGCTGTATGTTCCCTTAGATGGCCGCGGTTTAGTTGAGAGGAAGTGAACAGGTGGTGATTTTGTAGGTCTTTGGTGTTTTTTGCCCGCAACGTCTCCTCCCTGGCAGCACAGCAATGGTTATGTTTAGGGTTAAGGTTAGGGTTAGCTGCCTGGTTGCAAAAAACACCAACGAGGGATTTTGTACCACGACACCACAGCTCTCTTTGGATCTTTGTTTTACTGAGTGAGTCTGTAATGACACAACATGTGACAGGGACTGTCAGTTCCACACACCCTCTTCTCAGACTACTGTCTCTCTCAGTTTCCAAAACAGACTGAGCATGACAAAACATTTACACAGTCTAAAGATAACAAAACATTTACACAGTATAGTAAAACATATTAATTGAAATGATCGTATTGTGGTTATTTTCTTTGACAACCATACCTGTAATGACACAACATGTGACAGGGACTGCATCAGTTCCACACACCCTCTTCTCAGACTACTGTGAGGGATACATAAAGTAATAAAGTAAAACAAATGCAATAATAATGATAATAAAGTAAACATGCACTGCCTCTTGTGTAATAGATCACAGGTAAACACAGAAACCTCATATGTGCACACACACTAGAACAGTACAAATACACATCACATTGATTCTATACAAATCCCACAAGAAAACTACATTTCCCATAATGCAGCGGATCGTGAGGCGCGACTCTGAGTATGCAGCGGCAAAGCAGCGGCACTTCAACGGAACACAGTGCGATACCAACTTTCACAATAACTTTGAAACACATGACAATACAGACTCCAGCCCTACACACCACATCTGTCCCTCATCACTCCTCCAGAACATAAGTCATGGCATAGTGCATCAACATAGGAATTACATTTATAAGTAGGATACTCTGTCAACATACATGTCTCTCTCAGTTTCCAAAACAGACTAAGAGAGAGACGCTCATGCGCATGTACCACAATACACAGGTGATTCACTGATCATAATTATCAACATATCTAAACGAAAATAAATGTACATGAAACATTACTACTTTCTTTTGGTTGAAAACAATTCAACAACAGTGACAAGTCTAATCTAACAATCACTGCATATTAAATTACATTATAAGAAGGTAGTAAAATCCATACCCCCCCCCCCGTCATTGTTGACAAATGGAACATCTTGTTTCCCCTTTTGAGGCAGTAGCACTTAAGAAAATAAAGTTAGCTGGAATATACACAAAACACACTATGACACTATTTTGCCTGGAAATGATTCCAACACGCTTGCGTGTCGCGTGAAAAATAGGCGTCGGTCCTATTTCTAGCATGCACACGTTTTCGGGGTGTCAGGCAGGCAGTGTGTAATCTGTAACCGGTTAACATGGGAGCTGAAATATAAACGGACACGCCACACAGAGGACGTGCACGACGCAACAGTGTGTAGCCGGCCTAAGTCATGTATGTCATGGTTGTAAAAAAACGGTGGTTACCTGTACATCTTTGCCAAGCGCAAACCAGAACAAAAGGCATCAATAAATCGTTGGGGAGGGTCACGCTTTTTTTTCTCAATCATTTTGGAGGGTCATAGAAAAAGGTATTGCTGGCGAAGGCAGGGTCAAGTCTGTTTAGACCAAAGATCCCAAAACTCCTCCGGTAGCCCCTCAAATAAAAAATGAACAGTCCGTTAGCGGGTTGGGGTTACGGGGTTAGGGTTAGGGGGATAGGGTTAGAGTTAGGGATAATTTGGGACACTAAACTAATTTGGGACACTAAACTGCATGTATACCGAAACGCTCTTCAGATTTCTGTAATGCAGTGATGAATTAATTAAAAAGTTAAGATGAAAAATACATAATTTAAAGACCGAGCCAACAGAGTGAACTGTGA
>NC_050189.1:17107127-17114627 GCF_008315115.2 Sander lucioperca
AGCCCTACACACCACATCTGTCCCTCATCACTCCTCCAGAACATAAGTCATGGCATAGTGCATCAACATTGGAATTACATTTATAAGTGGGATACTCTGTCAACATACCTGTCTCTCTCAGTTTCCAAAACAGACTAAGAGAGAGAGACGCTCATGCGCATGTACCATAATACACAGGTGATTCACTGATCATAATTATCAACATATCTAAACAAAAATAAATGTACATGAAACATTATGACTTTCTTTTGGCTGAAAACAATTCAACAACAGTGACAAGTCTAATCTAACAATCACTGCATTTTAAATTACATTATAAGAAGGTAGTAAAATCCATACCGCCCCTGTCATTGTTGACAAATGGAACATCCTGTTTCCCCTTTTGAGACAGTACCACTTAAGGAAATGAAGTTAGCTGGAATATACACAAAACACACTATGACACTATTTTGCCTGGAAACGCTTCCAACACGCTTGCGTGTCGCGTGAAAAATAGGCGTCGGTCCTATTTCTAGCAGGTACACGTTTTCGGGGTGTCAGGCAGGCAGTGTGTAATCTCTAACCTGTTAACATGGGAGCTGAAAAATAAACGGACACGCCACACAGAGGACGTGCACGACGCACCAGTGTGTAGCCGGCCTAAGTCATGTATGTCATGGTTGTAAAAAAACGGTGGCTACTTGTACATCTTTGCCAAGCGCAAACCAGAACAAAAGGCATCAATAAATCATTGGGGAGGGTCACGCTTTTTTCTCCCAATAATTTTGGAGGGTCATAGAAAAATGTATTGCTGGCAAAGGGAGGGTCAAGTCTATTTAGACTAAAGATCCCAAAAGTCCTCCGGTAGTCCCTCAAATAAAAATTGAACAGTGTCAGGGGGTTGGGGTTACGGGGTTAGGGTTAATTTGGGACACTAAACTAAATTGGGAAACTATACTCAAATGCACTTCAGATTTCTGTAATTCAGTGATGAATTATTTAAGAAGTTAAGATGAAAAACACATAATTTAAAGAGTGAGCCAACAGAGTGAACTGTGAGCTGAACTGAGCATGTGTAAAGAAAGAGAAGGAGCTGTGCTGCCACCTGCTGGCTGTCTGACTCAACTGATATGATGCTTTCATCCAAACACATTTTTACAATGAGCATCTCATTCCCACTCTCAGCAGTGATAGAGAGCTGACGTTAAAGACACTGACTGAACTGAGAACTGAAATACAAACCCTGTAAAAGACAGAAAGTTACGCAGATCAATTTCATAAAAAAACTACGGAAAAGAAGCTTTATTGTTATAACATAAAATATTCAGGATTACAGAGATAGCTGTGGCTGGCAGTAAAGGAGCAATTCAAACTTAAAGCAATGATTTCATATTGAATATGTTTAAATCATAATTATATCAAGACGGCCGGGGGAACTGTTTCTGATCTACGGAGATTTCAGCTTCTCTTCAGATCAGTTCAGAAGTGATGCTCTCTGGTGACAGCGGTGATGTCATTCTCATATTCATCATCCAATCCCTCCTCAGCCTGGGTGGGCGAGGTCATCACCATGGCAACAGGTAGGCCAATTCCTACAGTCAGAGCAGGTTAGAAAGAAAATGTAGATAATTGATCAGCTGAAGAGTTCTGTTAGAGACATCTGTCAATCATCAACACCAGTTGAGTTGAGAGTGTTACCTGTGGCCCTGTGTCAATAAAAAGACACCATGATGAAAGTGGAGATGCAGTACGGACAGAACACCAGCAGGTGGCAGACCAGTATGACCACAAGGCTGGGGTCTGAGGTCGGGGGCGGCAGAGAGCTCCAAGGAGAGCTTGTGGTCGTAGGTTTCTCTGTAGAGAGAATCAGCTGTCAGGTGAATATCTGGATGAATGAACTCCTGAAATCAAAGGTAACCTCCTCACCTGTGATAGAGACCCAGCTGGATGGAGACTCTCCAACACTGCTGATGAGACACTTGTAGAGGCCTTCATCAGACCTGGAAACATGGTGGATGGTCATGTGACCTGCAACCTCAGGCCTGATGAAGGAGCCATCTCTATAGAAACCAGCTGGGAGGTTGGAGGACGTCTTTGTTTTACAGTGCAGAGTGAGGTCTTCTCCCTCCGTCACAGGGAGGACAGGACTCTGCAGGATCACTGGTCCACCTCAACACAGAGACAAACTACAGCATGTCATCCATTCACACACAGCTTCATCAATACTGACTCCACAGTCTGATCTTACCAGTGACAGTGATGTTGATGCTGTTACTGGTTGCTCCCTCTCTGGACTCACACCAGTAAACTCCACTGTCCCGTGGGGCCATGTAGCTGATGTTACAGGAAGAACCAGCAGGTCTTCCCCAGCCATCTCCACACTGAGTCCTGGTTTCTCTGGTTGTGTTCCTGCTCAGAGTCCATCCAGCAGAGCTGTCGTCCTCCTCACAGCTCAGAGAGACAGATTCATCTTCAAACATCTGAGAGCTGCTGGGACTCACAGTCAGAGAGGCTGGAGGGAGGAGGGTTTAGAAAACACTAAATGACCCCGAGAAGAAAGTCTGAAACCCAAACTTGTTTCCTAATATTTGTGTCCTAAATTATGTGATGATGACCAACAAAGTGTTGAAAAAAAAGTTTTTGACCCAGAAAAAACAAGAAGTTTGCTTGTTGGACAACGGGAAGACGACACACACACACACACACACACACACACACACACACACACACACACACACACACACACACACACACACACTGAACACACACACACATACGTACAACACACACACACACACACACACACACACACACACATACGTATCACACACACACACACACACACACACACACACACACACACACACACACACACACACACTCTGAACACACACACACACACAGACACACACACTCTGAACACACACACACACACACACACAGACACACACACACACACACACACACACACACACACACACACACACACACACACACACACTCTGAACACACACACACACACAGACACACACACTCTGAACACACACACACACACACACAGACACACACACACACACACACACACACACACACACACACACACACACACACACATTCACAATCACTTGTTGGTCGACTGGAAGACAACACATATCTGGACTAAACTGTGACAGTCATGATTATCCCCTAAATCATAACTATTTTGTTGAAACCCTGGAGATCCAGAGTTCTCATGAGAGTACAATTTGAATTTGCTCAGCGAGTCCCTCTGGCATTCAGTAATGATGCTCATTAACTATGCCCTTGTAGCCGAGCTGCACCAATCACATCGCTGTATCTGATACAGTATGATGACAGTTTAATCTACCAGTTAGCTCCTCTGGTAGCTAAGAGTTTAATCTACCAGTTAGCTCCGCTGGTAGCTAAGAGTTTAATCTACCAGTTAGCTCCTGTGGTAGCTAACCGTATGGGGCTCTGGGTACGTTAATCCTTTCGGATTTGGTTCTGGATTTCCAGGCTCTTATCTCTATTTTAAATAGGGTTCATTTTTTACTTTTACAAGAGGAGAAGAAGTTGCATGGTCGAAAGGAAGACAACACGAGGGTTACGTGTGAAGAGGGAACTTTAGAGAAGGGAAGCTGTGGTTTAGTACGTCACAAACTTCAAGTAGATTAGTTGTAAGAATCTAACTATAGAAAGGGGAACATATCATCTCTGCCGGGCGTAAACCTTGTATGGTCAAACTCGTTGCTTTTCAGGAAATGAACAAAATGCTCATTTGAAAACATCTTATTGAGCTAATGAAGTCAGACAAAATCAACCCATCCCTGTTTGAATATCTGTATCCCTGTGTACTTTAATATAAAGTGTTCTCAGAGTTTATACTGACCTTGGTTTGTTGTGCTGCTCAGCAGTGAGGTCAGAACTGAAGAGAAATGGACCTCAGGTTAGTTTGAGTTTGTGATACAACAAGACATTTAAAGTTTAAATAATGAATGGAAATAACACAAAAACTGTCTGTAAAATCATGTACACAACATTTCAAAATGACTCGCATCATTTCTCCTCATAAACTTGTTATATTTACATTCAGAAGCATTTTTAGCCAAACAAAAACATTTTATGTTGTATTTCTTTAAGCTGATGTTTTTAGAAACGCTCAGAGTTTACTTACAGAGTAGCTGCAGTAGAGATGTGTCCTCCATCCTAACAGTTGGTGAAATGATGTCTACACTTTGTTCACTTCATAGTCACATCACATAAACCCTCCTCCTTCCTCTGTGTCTGTGACTCAGTGTTGTGGTTTCCTCTGCACACACTATGAGAAAATAAGTTGAGTTTAGTTCCCATGAAGCAGATACATTCACTTTTAAAATAGGGCAGTGAACCATAACATGAAGTGGAGAGAAGAAAAAGTAAATGAAGATGTTGAGATGAAAAACGACTGACACCTGAATGTAAATAATACGATGACTCCCTGTTAGCCTCAAGGGCCGTCAGTCAGCCTATTGTCCGGTTACCACTCTCAAACCAATGAGCAATCAGATCGACTCAACCAGGAGTTCAAGACGGGCCTGCGATACCAGGATTTTTTAAGTGGGGTGGCTCAGACCAAAAATCAGTCAGAGGGGCCCTGGGGGCATTTTATCAGAATACAGCAAAGAAAATCTGCTCGGTATAGGAAAAATTGGATAGTATAGAACAACACAATGTCATTTTGCTAAATAAAACACATTGAATTACATTCATTATTAATGTCATTTGTTTTTATTTTCAACAAATTGTGTATCCAAATACAATACACATTTTCTATGGGCTCTTAAGGCTAAATATTGGATATGTGAAAATATTAATTGGTCATGTGACAAGGGCTGGGAAGATTTTTTTGTCACAAAAATTTATAAAAAGCCATACCCGACTCGCTGATATAGCCTCTTGTTTCACATTAGATGATAGAAACTGATGATGTAGGCTAAACACAAACGACATTTCATGCAACAACAGTGAAGTTTTCATGTAGTTACTGTAATTGAGCATTTTCTAAATGTCTAGTTGACCAATCAGATTGCCTGGTCGGATCTACGGCCTACGTGTCGGATCTACAGTCTGTTGCTGCTCTGAATGATTGGTTGATGATTCAAGGCCGCTCTTGAATACAAATCAGGTCTAACAAGGTGTGCAGAGGGTGGTGGCTTCCAGAAGTTTCCAGACTTTCCACCACAGAGTTTGCCAAGTTCTGATGTAACCTGCGCTGTTAGATCCACCCACTTTTAAACAACATTTGATTAAATAGCAAAGCCTCAAACTAAAACTCATGGATCCATTTTGGCTCCTGTTGCTCATTCTGTCTGAAGCAGCTTCTGGTAAATATCAGCTTTTATTGAGAAAAGATTTATGTAGACTTTATTTCTGACCTTTGTTGTTATGATGATTGTGTTTAAAACATAGACAGTTTCAGGTTTTGTAAAGTTTATGAATAATGTAGGAGCCGTTTTACATGTAAGTATATGAAGTCTCCAAGGGATAATGTAGAGGGATCTGGTCATGACCAGGGACGACCGGATTGCTCTCCATTATCTTGGTTATTACACGGCTACTTACTAAAAAATCAATAACTTGATCAAATATATTGATTTGGTTTCTGTATTTTACGGCAAGGGAATGTGAACGGGTTGTTGCTCTGAAGCCAGGTCGCCCAGCCCAGTAAATGTGAGTTAGTCAAGGAGCTCCATCATCATTGTTAGCCATTAGCTCTGTTAGCTCTGTTAGCTCTGTTAGCTCTATTAGCTCTATTAGCTCTGTTAGCTCTGTTAGCTCTATTAGCTCTGTTAGCTCTGTTAGCTCTATTAGCTCTGTTAGCTCTGTTAGCTCTGTCTAACTGCACAGTTAAAAAAAGGGTTGAGACAGAGAGGGACGAGACAGAGAGTGTATGTAAAAAAAAATGTAAAACCTTCTGCTGTGTCACACCAGTGGAGGCCTTTTTGAAATAGCATGACTTTTTATTATTGATTATTAATATTGTTTTTCAGACCTGACTATGGTAACAGTTGCTCCTGGAGAATGTCATTCAGGCTGGCAATGTCTCCATCAGTGTTGTAGAGTGGAGCAGACGTGACCTGGAGCTGCCAGAGTACGTCCTCTATTACAGAGATGGACACCTGGATCCAACCCAGCAGCATCCATCCTTTAAGGACAGGGTGGACCTGGTGGACAGAGATCTGAAGGACGGAGACGTGTCTTTAATTCTGAAGAATGTGAGCAGACACGACGCTGGAAAATACAAGTGTCGAGTTGCATGAGCTGGTTCAAGACGTAAAAAGAGATCCATTATTGACTCTGATCCAATCAGAATCATCTATCTGCAGGTTACAGGTGAGTGAGTCTCTCTCAGTGAGTTTTTCTGAGTATCAGGTTGTAGCTGCAGTTTCAAACATCAGAGAGGACGAAGACTGCTCCACTATCACACATTTACTGACTCTATTGACTCTACTGAAAACTCAATGAATGATGTCCCTGAGGATGGAAACTCCTCTCCTGGAGGCCGATACCTTGGACTGGCAGCAGGTGTTCCAGGTGGACTGCTTCTTGTAGCTGCTGCAGTGGTTGGTGTCCTGACATATAAAAGACGTCAGGACAAGAGATCAGGACAACCTGCTGATGATGATCATACAGCATCGGCTGTTCAGTTCATCTGACAACTCACAGACCAGAGGCCTTTACTACGAAGCAAGATTTGGCGTTAACGAGGTAACTTCAGGTTCAACCCAGGGATTTCTGTATCATGAAGGTGGATCAGTTGTTACCGGGATAAATCACCATGGTAACTAATGCTGAACACCTAACCTGGTCGGGAGCACGTTATGTTGGAGATCAGAGATCAACTGGTGTTAAAGCAATGCCTACTGACCAATCAATACTCGGTTAATAATGACGGCGTCCACGTTCTTAGAAGATGGAGCTCAGTGCAGAGAGAGAGAGAGAGAGAGAGAGAGAGAGAGAGAGAGAGAGAGAGATGCGCTCATAAAAGTTAAAACATTTGGAGACCAACAACCCCGTTAACATTCCCTGATGGGTATTTTTATGAAAGATATAGATTTTCAGCGGAGGAAATTACATATCGGCTATTTGTCAGATTCTTGGGCGCCAATGATCGCATCGGTTTGAATTATGTTTTTATATTTTGTATTTGCTCTCACGATCGCTTCCACTGCCAGGG
The DNA here is from genome assembly GCF_008315115.2 of Sander lucioperca. Classification (NCBI taxonomy): domain Eukaryota; kingdom Metazoa; phylum Chordata; class Actinopteri; order Perciformes; family Percidae; genus Sander; species Sander lucioperca. The sequence goes on from NC_050189.1 coordinate 17,114,323, forward strand.
TTGCAACTGATAATATAATGGGCTAAAGCAACGACAGTTTATGGAAAGAAAAAGTGTAATTATGGTCAGATCTTGGTCCTGACTGATGGGGAAGTGATATTGATAAGAGTTGTACTTTTACAAGAGATTTACACATTTACAGCGTCGGCTATTGTTGTTGCCAGCTTTCCTCCTGTTTTAGGAAGCAGCGACTATATTGCGTTTTGCCTGTAAAACCGTGTCTGTGTTCTTCATATTTATGTAGAATTATAGCGTGCTCTTCTTAAATAAAATATCAGAATCAGAATCAGAAAAGCTTTATTGCC
>NC_050189.1:17122127-17137127 GCF_008315115.2 Sander lucioperca
CCCCCCTGCCTTTTCCACTTCACCCACTTTACTGCCTGACACAACCAGGGCTTAATTTGAGCCGGAACACGCCGGAAAATGTTCCGGCGTGTTCCGGCGTTGGATCCGGAACCTTTTTTATTGGATCCGGCACCTCCTGTGTCACTATGAAAAATTAGTCGCCTAAATGAAAAAATTAAACTACTGTTTGTGTAGTGTTCAATGTTGTTATCTGTCTTGTTAGTCTTGATTCCCCATTGGAGTTCCACAAAAGTCTTGTGTTTGCATTTTCAATGCGTTTTGAGGTGAATTTTCAGGGTAAGACAGAGGGGGGAGAGGGACGGACGGAGGGGAGACAGAGGGGGGAGAGGGACGGAGGGAGGGGAGACAGAGGGGGGAGAGGGACGGAGGGAGGGGATCGGCACTTCAACAGCGCGGCGCTGCACTCCAAGTGACACAAGCGCTTGTGCTGGTTGAGGATAAAAATGTCAAAAAGACACCAAAGTTTGCTTAACTTTTTCAAATACGCTGGCCAGTCGGATCCCAAACAAGCAAAAATCGTTTCTGCCGATCAAGAATGTGGAGACCACGGTGGGTTTTATGTTTTAATTGTCCGATGGATAGTTGCTGCTTTTGAAAACGATCGTTGCAGTGTACTTTTAATTTTTTTTACATTTCGCACCGTGCACTGCATCAGTGCACGTTCTGAAATAAAAATAAACATTGCCCTGATGTACACACAGCGTTGTTTAGGCTTTTTTAGAGAAAGCATACGTAGGCAGGTGTAATTTTTGTTTTGGTTCCGTTACCTCCAACCCCCGTTTTGAGTCGCCGGATCCACCCCCCCTCTGCGCTCCGGGACCTCCCACTTTACAAATTAAGCACTGGACACAACCCACATTACACACAGCAATAAAATAACCAATGTTGATCTAACTTGTAGTAACACCATTTCATCTCTTTCACCCACAGAGTCCATTACATCCCACCAACAGCAGAGGGAGCCAGAGCTGTTAACTGGGGGCCCTGTGGGAGAAACCCAATCACTGAGGTGGATATCAAAACGATGATGATAGTGGGACGAATGAAAAGCAAAAAGCTGATTCCACCCCAAACATCTGAGTTATCCACCTCTATCCCAAACGGGGTCTCTGCGGCAGCGCCTGGCTACCCAGGGCACCCGGAACCACACACACACACACACACACACACACACACACACACACTCTCAAAAAAATACAAGACTGGTCGCTGGAGGTGGGGAAGCGGACCCTTTTTCTTGGGGACTCCAACCTCTCACGAATTCCATCTTTCACAGACCCACACATTCAGATTGACAGTTACCCCAGAGCTACTTTCTATCACATTACAGCCATCTTCAAAAAACTACACCCACAACCAGACACACGACACGTCATCCTTTCATTTGGACTCAACTACTGCCTCTCTGAACACGAACAGACTACCATACTCAAACAGCTACAGCAGATGGTAAAAACTGGTCATATTACTTTTCCTAATGCCACCATTTACATCCCTGTAATAAACTTCTCCAACAGGTTGAACAGACACCAACAGGTCCTACTAACCACTCTCAATAACACAATAACCTCCGAATATACCTTTCTTGCAGACATCAACCCACTCCTTTTCCAAACAGCCAAAGACAACATTCACTGGACAGCTGACACGGCCGAGATGTTGTTCAAGTACTGGAAACAGCAATTAAACTACTAACGGGGACCAACTGTCAGAATACAACCCCCATTCATTCAAATATAACCAATCTCTCTGCTGTTTTCTCCCTCACACCCACACAGCTGGAGATACTGGAAAAGGGCCTCACCTTCATCCCCACACCCAGACCTCCTACCCGGCCGGAGCTCAGGGGGACCTACACACCTTTCACAGGAGGCTTAAACTGTTGGACCACTTCCAGGAAGGACAGAGGCGGGAACCTGTGCTCTTCACCGGACCTTCCTATTGGGAACCACATACAGACACATTATCACCACAAATAGCATTGATAAAACCAACCAAACACTCACACATTGGTGCCCCTTTCCACACAGAACACCCAACAATAGTCAGGAACACAAACACATTATTAATTCATTGGGTAATAACAAACACATCACATCACAGTCATAAAACCTGCAGACAAAGGGGGCCAAATAATCATACAAGATAAGAACAATTACATTTTAGAATATACAGTTAAATAACAACAGATATTACTTACTCACCCATTACAATTAGAAACACAAACACTTATTAGAGACATTACAGACAACTTGGACGGTCCCCTTTGTTGTTCCGGTCGGCAGACCAATAGTAAGTGACTGCGGATCAGAATCATATCACATTACAGAATACATAGACCCTTTCATTAACCCATTTTCTAAACTCCTCCCTAGCTACATCAAAGACACATATGAATTTGTAAACAAAATAAAAAACCTTCAAGTACCCAGTCACACTCTCCTCTTTTCAATAGATATAGACTCTTTATACACCAACATAGAAACACAACTTGGCCTCTCTCCCTTAAAACACATTTTTGATAAATTCCCAGACCCATCCAGACCCGACAGCCACATTTTACAGTTACTCCAGATCACACTCACCAGAAATGACTTCACTTTTAACAATAAAGACTATCTACTCACCATCATATGCTGACATCTACCTGGCCCATTGGGAGAAAACAGTATTTCATAAACTCACCATCAAACCTCTGCTTTATTTCCGGTACTTGGACAACATCTTCGGCCTCTGGGTCAACACCGAACAGACTTTTTTGACTTTTCTGGACATCCGCAACTCACATCATTCTATAATAAAACTTAAACATACCCTACAACCCGTCACAGTGGAGTTCCTCGAGACACTAGTCTTCTTCCGCAGCTCCGGCGACGAGACAAAAACCCTAGCTAGCTAAGTTTATTTCAAAGACACCAACCGCTGTGCACTTCTCCATAAAACCAACGATCACCCTAAACACACGTACAGAGGCCTCATTAAGTTCCAGTTGATATGCCTCCACAGGATTTGCACCTTCCCGGAGCATGTGGAGGACGCTACCAGTACACCTTTTAGTTCGATGAGGTTGAGGGGTTACTCAAGGCGCTTCCTTAGAGGTATAAAGGCGGAGGTCAGCGGCAGTTTTACAAATAAAGAAAAAAACATCATTATCCGGCCGTCTAGCTCGACCCTCGTCCCCCTGGCTGTTACCTACTCAGAGAGTCTGAGGAATTTTATACCAGCCATCAAAAGGAATTTCCAGGGGGCGGGGGAAGAGTGTGACGTGCTGAGAGACGGCCACATGATCTCCGCCTACAGGAGGAACAAAAATCTAAAAGATATTTTAGTCCATACTAACCTCAACAAAAATAATGACCCTAGGGAGGCGCTTCAGATATTGGTTTTATACGTCTCCCCCACATGTTTAACCCCCACAGCAGAGTTGGTTTTAACCCAGGGCAGGTCCTGCAGCACACAACCATCAATGTGGTTTATGCAATTAGGTGCAGGGCCCGCCACACATTGTATGTGGGGGAGACAAGAAATGCACTATATTTAAGAATCAAGCAACACCAGTATATTTTAAATAAGGGTGATGGAACAACAGTTTTATATGAACATTTTAAACTCCACGGCTCTCAAAGTGTTCAGAGCATGGACCTGGAGAGCAACAGAGTCTGGACCACGGCTCAGCATCAGGGGCGGAGAGGAAGTGGATCCGTCTTTTAAAAACCATAGACCTTCCGGTTCTGAATGAAAAATACTAAAATGGATCCACTTCTCTTTTTAATCTCAGTTTTACAGGGTATTTTTAGAAATACTTCCTCCCACTGCTCTGGTCTCCTCTCTCCTCAGGATTTATCTAGACCTCCTCTGCAGCGTATTATACCCAACCTTTAACCCCCCTCCATGCTTTCTTTTCTTTTCCTTGTTTTTCCTTCATTTTCTATTTTCTATGACTTTTTTTATTGCTTTAATCCATATTTATGATTAATAGTAACTGTATTTCTTGTAATATTTCCATATTTACGTCTTTTATAGCATTCTTCTCAGATTTTATTATTCTTTCCTTTCGGGGGTTAATTTCTACCTGCAGAGGAGGTCCTACCTAATATGTTAATATGTTTTTACGGTTTTTTAAATACATATTTTAAAGATGCCTTGGTTGTCCTTTATAACTTTTATTCTGCCTTATCTATATTTTAATAATTTGATTGTGCTTCTGTCTTTATTATTATTATTATTATTATTATTATTATTATTATTATTATTATTATTATTATTACACATTGAATTACTTGCTTCATGATTTTAACATGATAATACACAGGCCATTGGTTTTATGCATTTTACTAACAGTGTGGTTTTATTCTATGATGTATTTTAAATTATTTATGGTTATTTATTGTGTGGCACTTTTTACCTTTTAAAGCCAGACAGTATTTCAGACCCTTTATATGTTTTTATTTTATTTTTTTAGGTTAAATATTTTTTAGGTTAAATAATGTTTTTAATATTAGGATAGAATTTCTTTTGTATTGTGCGTGCCCCAAACCTAACCCTAGCCTTAACCTGTCTCAAATAAGACCCTCATAATTTGGGACACTCAGTTTTTGGAAAATAATTTGGGACACAAAACTGCACGTAAGCCCAAATACTCTTAAGATTTCTGTAATACAGTGATGAATAAATTAAAAAGTTAAGTTGAAAAACATAATTTAAAGAGTGAGCCAACAGAGTGAACTGTGAGCTGAACTGAGCATGTGTAAAGAAAGAGAAGGAGCTGTGCTGTCACCTGCTGGCTGTCTGACTCAACTGATATGATGCTTTCATCCAAACACATTTTTACAATGAGCATCTCATTCCCACTCTCAGCAGTGATAGAGAGCTGACGTTAAAGACACTGACTGAACTGACAACTGAAATACAAACCCTGTAAAAGACAGAAAGTTACGCAGATCAATTTCATGAAAAACTAAGGAAAAAAACTTTATTGTTATAATATAAAATATTCAGGATTACAGAGATAGCTGTGGCTGGCAGTAAAGGAGCAATTCAAACTTAAAGCAATGATTTCATATTGAATATGTTTAAATCATAATTATATCAAGACGGCCGGGGGAACTGTTTCTGATCTACGGAGATTTCAGCTTCTCTTCAGATCAGTTCAGAAGTGATGCTCTCTGGTGACAGCGGTGATGTCATCATCATATTCATCATCCAATCCCTCCTCAGCCTGGGTGGGTGAGGTCATCACCATGGCAACAGGTAGGCCAATTCCTACAGTCAGAGCAGGTTAGAAAGAAAATGTAGATAATTGATCAGCTGAAGAGTTCTGTTAAATACAACCAAACATCACTGACTCTTCACTACATCTCAGCAGTGTTATAGACTGTCTATTCATGTATATTGTGTTATTACCATATCACTTTCGCATATCCTTCGTCTTACTTACACCTCACTTTGCACCGGCTTTGTAATGCCTACTTAATCTGTACTTCATGTAGCCTATTGAATTCTGTTTTCTTGTACTATATTGAATGTGAAACTGTATGTTGTCTTGAACGTTTATGCTTTATTCTTGGCCAGGTCGCCGTTGCAAATGAGAACCTGTTCTCAACGGCCTACCTGGTTAAATAAAAAATAAAAAAACACCAGAGTGGTGAGATAGATTGTAAGGTCAGTGAATGATTCAGAGTGTTACCTTTGGCCCTGCGTCGATATGAAGACACCATGATGAAAGTGGAGATGCAGTACGGACAGAACACCACCAGGTGGCAGACAAGTCTGATCATAAGGGAAGAGGGTGGAGCTGTGGTGTCAGGGGGCGATGTTGAGCTCGGAGATTGGCCTGTGGTCGTAGGAAGGCCTGTGGTCGTAGGAGGGCTTGTGGTCGTAAGTTTCTCTGTATAGAAAATCAGCTGTCAGGTGAATATCTGGATGAATGAACTCCTGAAATCAAAGGTAACCTCCTCACCTGTGACAGAGACCCAGCTGGATGGAGACTCTCCAACACTGCTGATGTTGCACTTGTAGAGGCCTTCATCAGACCTGGAAACATGGTGGATGGTCATGTGACCTGCAGGCTCAGTCCTGATGAAGGAGCCATCTTTATAAAAACCAGCTGGGAGGTTGGAGAACCTCTTTGTTTTACAGTGCAGAGTGAGGTCTTCTCCCTCCGTCACAGGGAGGACAGGACTCTGCAGGATCACTGGTCCATCTCAACACAGAGACAAACTACAGCATGTCATCCATTCACACACAGCTTCATCAATACTGACTCCACAGTCTGATCTTACCAGTGACAGTGATGGTGATGCTGTTACTGGTTGCTCCCTCTCTGGACTCACACCAGTAAACTCCACTGTCCCCTGGGTCCATGTATCTGATGTTACAGGAAGAACCAGCAGATCTTCCCCAGCCATCTCCACACTGAGTCCTGGTTTCTCTGGTTGTGTTCCTCCTCAGAGTCCATCCAGCAGAGCTGTCGTCCTCCTCACAGCTCAGAGAGACAAACTGTCCTCTAAACATCTGAGAGCTGCTGGGACTCACAGTCAGAGAGGCTGGAGGGAGGAGGGTTTAGAAAACACTAAATGACCCCAAGAAGAAAGTCTGAAACCCAAACTTGTTTCCTAATATTTGTGTCCTAAATTATGTGATGATGAGCAACAAAGTGTTGAAAAAAAAAGTTTTCGACCCAGAAAAAACAAGAAGTTTGCTTGTTGGACAACGGGAAGACAACACACACACACACACACACACACACACACACACACACACACACACACACACACACACACACACACACACTGAGCACACACACACACACACACACACACACACACACACACATTGAGCACACACGTATCACACACACACACACACACACACACACACAGCAGACAAACAGACATACACACACGCGCACAATGAACACACACACACACACACACACACAGACACACACGTATCACACACACACACACACACACACAGACACACACACAAACACACACACACACAAACACACACACACACACACACACACACACACACACACACACACAGAGACACACAATCACTTGTTGGTCGACTGGAAGACAACACATATCTGGACTAAACTGTGACAGTCATGATTATCCCCTAAATCATAACTATTTTGTTGAAACCCTGGAGATCCAGAGTTCTCATGAGAGCACAATTTGAATTTGCTCAGCGAGTCCCTCTGGCATTCAGTCATGATGCTCATTAATTATGCCCTTGTAGCCGAGCTGCACCAATCACATCGCTGTATCTGATACAGTATGATGACAGTTTAATCTACCAGTTAGCTCCTCTGGTAGCTAACAGTTTAATCTACCAGTTAGCTCCTCTGGTAGCTAACAGTTTAATCTACCAGTTAGCTCCTCTGGTAGCTAACAGTTTAATCTACCAGTTAGCTCCTCTGGTAGCTAACCGTATGGGGCTCTGGATACGTCACCCCGTGTATTGTTGTGATTGGTCGTAGTGTTATCCAATTGCGTTCAGTGAGATTTTCAAATGCACTCTTGGTGATGGGTGACTTTCATTACTCGATGCCAGACCCTTAATCCTTGCGGATTTGGGTCTGGATTTCCAGCCCCTCATTTCTATTTTAAATAGAGTTAATTTTCTACTTTTACGAGAGGAAAACAAGTTGCATGGTCGACGAGAAGACAACACAAGGCTTAAGTGTGATGAGGGAACTTTAGAGAAGGGAAGCTGTGTGGTTTAGTACGTCACAAACTTCAAATAGATTAGTTGTAAGAATCTAACTATAGAAAGGGGAACATATCATCTCTGCTGGGCCTAAACCTTGTATGGTCAAACTCGTTGCTTTTCAGAAAATGAACAAAATGCTCATTTGAAAACATTTTATTGAACTGATGAAGTCAGAGAAAATCAACCCGTCCCTGTTTGAATATCTGTAACCCTGTGTACTTTAATATAAAGTGTTCTCAGAGTTTATACTGACCTTGGTTTGTTGTGCTGCTCAGCAGTGAGGTCAGAACTGAAGAGAAATGGACCTCAGGTTAGTTTGAGTTTGTGATACAACAAGACATTTAAAGTTTAAATAATGAATGGAAATGACACGAAAAACTGTCTGTAAAATCATGTACACAACATTTCAAAATGACTCGCATCATTTCTCCTCATAAACTTGTTATATTTACATTCAGAAGCATTTTTAGCCAAACAAAAACATTTTATCTTGTATTTCTTTCAGCTGATGTTTTTAGAAACGCTCAAAGAGTTTACTTACAGAGTAGCTGCAGTAGAGATGTTTCCTCCATCCTAACAGTTGGTGAAATGATGTCTAAACTTTGTTCAGTTCATATTCATAGCATCACATAAACCCTCCTCCTTCCTCTGTGTCTGTGGCTCAGTGTTGTGGTTTCCGCTGTACACACTATGTTTAGTTGCCATGAAGCATATACATTAACGTGACCTTTTTGCTTTTTGCGATGCTTTTGACTCTTAAAAAAAGAGTTTTTTTATTTCATGGTCAATACACCTAATTTAAGTTACATTATACCACATTTTTTAGTTAATCCTCCTGTTGTCCTCGGGTCAAATTTGACCCTTTTACAAAAACTTTCTATTTCAGAAATATGACAAAAGATAAAAGTGACAAATGTTGGAAAAAGCTACAAAAAAACACATCAAAAACATCGCCAAAGGTGACAAAAACTGGTTAAAAAAAGTGTCAACTTGCAGTTTTGTGGTTTCCATAACATGAAGTGGAGAGAAGAAAAACTAAATGAAGATGTTGAGATGAAAAATGACTGACACCTGAATGTAAATAATACGATGCAAACATTGTTTTAATGCCTGAGGTGAAAGATATCTTTTCACAAAGATTCACAATGTTTATGTGAATCGGTCAGAGATTCATTAGGAAATGACTTGATGATTTTCTAATAAACCAGCTGTATGTTCCCTTAGATGGCCGCGGTTTAGTTGAGAGGAAGTGAACAGGTGGTGATTTTGTAGGTCTTTGGTGTTTTTTGCCCGCAACGTCTCCTCCCTGGCAGCACAGCAATGGTTATGTTTAGGGTTAAGGTTAGGGTTAGCTGCCTGGTTGCAAAAAACACCAACGAGGGATTTTGTACCACGACACCACAGCTCTCTTTGGATCTTTGTTTTACTGAGTGAGTCTGTAATGACACAACATGTGACAGGGACTGTCAGTTCCACACACCCTCTTCTCAGACTACTGTCTCTCTCAGTTTCCAAAACAGACTGAGCATAACACAACATTTACACAGTCTAAAGATAACAAAACATTTACACAGTATAGTAAAACATATTAATTGAAATAATCGTATTGTGGTTATTTTCTTTGACAACCATACCTGTAATGACACAACATGTGACAGGGACTGCATCAGTTCCACACACCCTCTTCTCAGACTACTGTGAGGGATACATAAAGTAATAAAGTAAAACAAATGCAATAATAATGATAATAAAGTAAACATGCACTGCCTCTTGTGTAATAGATCACAGGTAAACACAGAAACCTCATATGTGCACACACACTAGAACAGTACAAATACACATCACATTGATTCTATACAAATCCCACAAGAAAACTACATTTCCCATAATGCAGCGGATCGTGAGGCGCGACTCTGAGTATGCAGCGGCAAAGCAGCGGCACTTCAACGGAACACAGTGCGATACCAACTTTCACAATAACTTTGAAACACATGACAATACAGACTCCAGCCCTACACACCACATCTGTCCCTCATCACTCCTCCAGAACAGAAGTCATGGCATAGTGCATCAACATAGGAATTACATTTATAAGTGGGATACTCTGTCAACATACCTGTCTCTCTCAGTTTCCAAAACAGACTAAGAGAGAGACGCTCATGCGCATGTACCACAATACACAGGTGATTCACTGATCATAATTATCAACATATCTAAACGAAAATAAATGTACATGAAACATTACTACTTTCTTTTGGTTGAAAACAATTCAACAACAGTGACAAGTCTAATCTAACAATCACTGCATATTAAATTACATTATAAGAAGGTAGTAAAATCCATACCGCCCCTGTCATTGTTGACAAATGGAACATCCTGTTTCCCCTTTTGAGACAGTACCACTTAAGGAAATGAAGTTAGCTGGAATATACACAAAACACACTATGACACTATTTTGCCTGGAAACGCTTCCAACACGCTTGCGTGTCGCGTGAAAAATAGGCGTCGGTCCTATTTCTAGCAGGTACACGTTTTCGGCGTGTCAGGCAGGCAGTGTGTAATCTCTAACCTGTTAACATGGGAGCTGAAAAATAAACGGACACGCCACACAGAGGACGTGCACGACGCACCAGTGTGTAGCCGGCCTAAGTCATGTATGTCATGGTTGTAAAAAAACGGTGGCTACCTGTACATCTTTGCCAAGCGCAAACCAGAACAAAAGGCATCAATAAATCATTGGGGAGGGTCACGCTTTTTTCTCCCAATAATTTTGGAGGGTCATAGAAAAATGTATTGCTGGCAAAGGGAGGGTCAAGTCTATTTAGACTAAAGATCCCAAAAGTCCTCCGGTAGTCCCTCAAATAAAAATTGAACAGTGTCAGGGGGTTGGGGTTACGGGGTTAGGGTTAATTTGGGACACTAAACTAAATTGGGAAACTATACTCAAATGCACTTCAGATTTCTGTAATTCAGTGATGAATTATTTAAGAAGTTAAGATGAAAAACACATAATTTAAAGAGTGAGCCAACAGAGTGAACTGTGAGCTGAACTGAGCATGTGTAAAGAAAGAGAAGGAGCTGTGCTGCCACCTGCTGGCTGTCTGACTCAACTGATATGATGCTTTCATCCAAACACATTTTTACAATGAGCATCTCATTCCCAGTCTCAGCAGTGATAGAGAGCTGACGTTAAAGACACTGACTGAACTGAGAACTGAAATACAAACCCTGTAAAAGACAGAAAGTTACGCAGATCAATTTCATAAAAAAACTACGGAAAAGAAGCTTTATTGTTATAATATAAAATATTCAGGATTACAGAGATAGCTGTGGCTGGCAGTAAAGGAGCAATTCAAACTTAAAGCAATGATTTCATATTGAATATGTTTAAATCATAATTATATCAAGACGGCCGGGGGAACTGTTTCTGATCTACGGAGATTTCAGCTTCTCTTCAGATCAGTTCAGAAGTGATGCTCTCTGGTGACAGCGGTGATGACATCATCATATTCATCATCCAATCCCTCCTCAGCCTGGGTGGGCGAGGTCATCACCATGGCAACAGGTAGGCCAATTCCTACAGTCAGAGCAGGTTAGAAAGAAAATGTAGATAATTGATCAGCTGAAGAGTTCTGTTAGAGACATCTGTCAATCATCAACACCAGTTTAGTTGAGAGTGTTACCTGTGGCCCTGTGTCAATAAAAAGACACCATGATGAAAGTGGAGATGCAGTACGGACAGAACACCAGCAGGTGGCAGACCAGTATGATCACAAGGCTGGGGTCTGAGGTCGGGGGCGGCAGAGAGCTCCAAGGAGAGCTTGTGGTCGTAGGTTTCTCTGTAGAGAGAATCAGCTGTCAGGTGAATATCTGGATGAATGAACTCCTGAAATCAAAGGTAACCTCCTCACCTGTGATAGAGACCCAGCTGGATGGAGACTCTCCAACACTGCTGATGAGACACTTGTAGAGGCCTTCATCAGACCTGGAAACATGGTGGATGGTCATGTGACCTGCAACCTCAGGCCTGATGAAGGAGCCATCTCTATAGAAACCAGCTGGGAGGTTGGAGGACGTCTTTGTTTTACAGTGCAGAGTGAGGTCTTCTCCCTCCGTCACAGGGAGGACAGGACTCTGCAGGATCACTGGTCCACCTCAACACAGAGACAAACTACAGCATGTCATCCATTCACACACAGCTTCATCAATACTGACTCCACAGTCTGATCTTACCAGTGACAGTGATGGTGATGCTGTTACTGGTTGCTCCCTCTCTGGACTCACACCAGTAAACTCCACTGTCCCGTGGGGCCATGTAGCTGATGTTACAGGAAGAACCAGCAGATCTTCCCCAGCCATCTCCACACTGAGTCCTGGTTTCTCTGGTTGTGTTCCTCCTCAGAGTCCATCCAGCAGAGCTGTCCTCCTCCTCACAGCTCAGAGAGACAGATTCATCTTCAAACATCTGAGATCTGCTGGGACTCACAGTCAGAGAGGCTGGAGGGAGGAGGGTTTAGAAAACACTAAATGACCCCGAGAAGAAAGTCTGAAACCCAAACTTGTTTCCTAATATTTGTGTCCTAAATTATGTGATGATGAGCAACAAAGTGTTGAAAAAAAAGTTTTTGACCCAGAAAAAACAAGAAGTTTGCTTGTTGGACAACGGGAAGACGACACACACACACACACACACACACACACACACACACACACACACACACACACACACACACACACATACGTACCACACACACACACACACACACATACGTATCACACACACACACACACACACACACACACACACACACACACACACACACACATACGTATCACACACACACACAGACACACACACACACACACACACACACACACAACACATATCTGGACTAAACTGTGACAGTCATGATTATCCCCTAAATCATAACTATTTTGTTGAAACCCTGGAGATCCAGAGTTCTCGCGAGAGTACAATTTGAATTTACTCAGCGAGTCCCTCTGGCATTCAGTCATGATGCTCATTAACTATGCCCTTGTAGCCGAGCTGCACCAATCACATCGCTGTATCTGATACAGTATGATGACAGTTTAATCTACCAGTTAGCTCCTCTGGTAGCTAACAGTTTAATCTACCAGTTAGCTCCGCTGGTAGCTAAGAGTTTAATCTACCAGTTAGCTCCTGTGGTAGCTAACCGTATGGGGCTCTGGGTACGTTAATCCTTTCGGATTTGGTTCTGGATTTCCAGGCTCTTATCTCTATTTTAAATAGGGTTCATTTTTTACTTTTACAAGAGGAGAAGAAGTTGCATGGTCGAAAGGAAGACAACACGGGGGTTAAGTGTGAAGAGGGAACTTTAGAGAAGGGAAGCTGTGGTTTAGTACGTCACAAACTTCAAGTAGATTAGTTCTAAGAATCTAACTATAGAAAGGGGAACATATCATCTCTGCCGGGCGTAAACCTTGTATGTTCAAACTCGTTGCTTTTCAGGAAATGAACAAAATGCTCATTTGAAAACATTTTATTGAGCTAATGAAGTCAGAGAAAATCAACCCGTCCCTGTTTGAATATCTGTAACCCTGTGTACTTTAATATAAAGTGTTCTCAGAGTTTATACTGACCTTGGTTTGTTGTGCTGCTCAGCAGTGAGGTCAGAACTGAAGAGAAATGGACCTCAGGTTAGTTTGAGTTTGTGATACAACAAGACATTTAAAGTTTAAATAATGAATGGAAATAACACAAAAACTGTCTGTAAAATCATGTACACAACATTTCAAAATGACTCGCATCATTTCTCCTCATAAACTTGTTATATTTACATTCAGAAGCATTTTTAGCCAAACAAAAACATTTTATGTTGTATTTCTTTAAGCTGATGTTTTTAGAAACGCTCAGAGTTTACTTACAGAGTAGCTGCAGTAGAGATGTGTCCTCCATCCTAACAGTTGGTGAAATGATGTCTACACTTTGTTCAGTTCATAGTCACATCACATAAACCCTCCTCCTTCCTCTGTGTCTGTGACTCAGTGTTGTGGTTTCCTCTGCACACACTATGAGAAAATAAGTTGAGTTTAGTTCCCATGAAGCAGATACATTCACTTTTAAAATAGGGCAGTGAACCATAACATGAAGTGGAGAGAAGAAAAAGTAAATGAAGATGTTGAGATGAAAACGACTGACACCTGAATGTAAATAATACGATGACTCCCTGTTAGCCTCAAGGGCCGTCAGTCAGCCTATTGTCCGGTTACCACTCTCAAACCAATGAGCAATCAGATCGACTCAACCAGGAGTTCAAGACGGGCCTGCGATACCAGGATTTTTTAAGTGGGGTGGCTCAGACCAAAAATCAGTCAGAGGGGCCCTGGGGGCATTTTATCAGAATACAGCAAAGAAAATCTGCTCGGTATAGGAAAAATTGGATATTATAGAACAACACAATGTCATTTTGCTAAATAAAACAAATTGAATTACATTCATTATTAATGTCATTTGTTTTTATTTTCAACAAATTGTGTATCCAAATACAATACACATTTTCTATGGGCTCTTAAGGCTAAATATTGGATATGTGAAAATATTAATTGGTCATGTGACAAGGGCTGGGAAGATTTTTTTGTCACAAAAATTTATAAAAAGCCATACCCGACTCGCTGATATAGCCTCTTGTTTCACATTAGATGATAGAAACTGATGATGTAGGCTAAACACAAACGACATTTCATGCAACAACAGTGAAGTTTTCATGTAGTTACTGTAATTGAGCATTTTCTAAATGTCTAGTTGACCAATCAGATTGCCTGGTCGGATCTACGGCCTACGTGTCGGATCTACAGTCTGTTGCTGCTCTGAATGATTGGTTGATGATTCAAGGCGGCTCTTGAATACAAATCAGGTCTAACAAGGTGTGCAGAGGGTGGTGGCTTCCAGAAGTTTCCAGACTTTCCACCACAGAGTTTGCCAAGTTCTGATGTAACCTGCGCTGTTAGATCCACCCACTTTTAAACAACATTTGATTAAATAGCAAAGCCTCAAACTAAAACTCATGGATCCATTTTGGCTCCTGTTGCTCATTCTGTCTGAAGCAGCTTCTGGTAAATATCAGCTTTTATCGTTAAAAGATTTATGTAGACTTTATTTCTGACCTTTGTTGTTATGATGATTGTGTTTAAAACATAGACAGTTTCAGGTTTTGTAAAGTTTATGAATAATGTAGGAGCCGTTTTACATGTAAGTATATGAAGTCTCCAAGGGAT
>NC_050189.1:17149627-17162127 GCF_008315115.2 Sander lucioperca
ACTCTTGGTGATGGGTGACTTTCATTAGTTGATGTCAGACCCTTAATCCTTTCAGATTTGGGTCTGGATTTCCAGGCTCTTATTTCTATCTTAAATAGGGTTCATTTTCTACTTTTACGAGAGGAAAACAAGTTGCATGGTCGAGGGGAAGACAACACGAGGCTTAAGTGTGAAGAGGGAACTTTAGAAAAGGGAAGCTGTGTGGTTTAGTACGTCACAAACTTCAAGTAGATTAGTTCTAAGAATCTAACTATAGAAAGGGGAACATATCATCTCTGCCGGGCGTAAACCTTGTATGTTCAAACTCGTTGCTGTTCAGCAAATGAACAAAATGCTCATTTGAAAACATTTTATTGAGCTAATGAAGTCAGACAAAATCAAGCCGTCCCTGTTTGAATATCTGTAACCCTGTGTACTTTAATATAAAGTGTTCTCAGAGTTTATACTGACCTTGGTTTGTTGTGCTGCTCAGCAGTGAGGTCAGAACTGAAGAGAAATGGACCTCAGGTTAGTTTGAGCTTTTACTGCAGACAGACAGAACAACTGTGAGCTCAGAGAAGATGGAGTCCACACTAAATACTCTCAGCATCTTCCAGCTTTAACACCAGTTTATTCTGCTTTTCTAACACGCTGCAGCTCCGTCCAATAAGCTCTGACGTTAACCCTTTAACTACAGTTTCTCTGCAGCTGTTGTCACTTCCTGCTCTTAAAGGTTGTGTCAGCGTTAAGTGACAACCTTTCCTGAACGTTTTAAACAATGAAGCTAACAATGTGATGACAGAACAGAGTGTACTTACAGATCAGCCATTGCAGAGATGTTTGTGCCTTCATACCTGTTGGTGATGTGACATCAAGCACTTTGAATGTTTGACTCAGAGCAGCTAAAACCACCATTTCCTCTGTGGAGGGGGGGCGGGATGTAGCAGCCGTGTGGTTTCCCCTCTTGCAGTTGATAGGACAGTTGGCCTCTTGTGTTAGTCTATAATCACAGAGATGAACGTTGTTGTTGATTGTGAGGAAATATTGTTAATAAAGATTATTTCCATATGTTCATTCCAGAAATGTAAATAATTTACATGCTTATGTCTGTGAAGGTTCTCAGTCATCCAGGTAATAGTTATCCAGGGAAGGGTTAAACTCAGGGGTAACTGGACTTTTTTAATTATTCTCCGAATATGTTCAGTTCAGACTGATCTGTAGGGAAACCTAGCTATTTAACCCTTGTGGGGTTGTTTGAATTGCCAACATCGGTTGTTCAGACTTTGTCTGGGTGTCTCCAACAGCCAGGAGCACTAATGAACAAATTGGTTTTGATAATCTTAACAACGTCCCCACAGAGGTTAAATAGCTGGGTTTCCCTACCGTTCAGTCAGAATTGAAGAAGTCTCTCGGATGTTTTTCCTTTTGTTTTCTTGATTGTTTTGTAACTTCAAGGCCTGGACAGGGAAAAACTGCAGTTTTAACAGGTTCTTACTCCCATTTCGTGAAATACTGACGCTTGGTCAGGTGCCTTTGTCATTGTTATTGCGCTAAAAGTCTCCTTTAGCATCATATAACATGCTTTAACTAAACACGCTTAGTCGGGACTATTGGTGTCCCTTTGACGCAGTTATGTTAAGGAAAATACACAAACCCAGGTCTCTTGGGTGATAGTCCTGTGTTTCACCCATCCGCCACCCCAACCAACCTCGCTACGCGGAATTTTGGACTTACATACTACTCGCTAAATCCCGTGCAGCTGCCTGCTCTCCCCGGTACGTTATAAAAACACGCTGAAGGACGCCTTTTTCGTCGCTTCAGACGCTGACAGCCACTGACAGCCACTGTCCAAACGTCCATATTTTATGAGTTCGGAGTGAGAACGGGTTGGCAGTTTTATAAAGTATGATGAAAGATGTACGTTTAGTACTGGGGCGACCCCAAGTGGTAGAATCAGAAATGACACCATGTGTTTGTTCAGGTTTGGATTTAAAATGCAGAGACAGCAACAGGCAGGAAACAGGAACTACAGAACAAACTATTTATTCACCAACAATGAATACAAATTGTAAAAAAATCTGAAAACCGAAAAAAGGCTTAACACAAGAAGCAACACACAGAGAAAGAAATTAAAGAACAGACACAATCAGGGCTACAGGGTCACATCATAATCACAGAAACCTCAAAATACCACAATGAGAGAATCATAAAACATGAAACAGCAAACCCCCAAAACACAAAATCCTCTAGAAGCTTAAACAGTAAAGGCAACTACAAATATACTGTCACACTGACAGTCTGAACTCATATTTTAACAACAAAAAGTCCTCACTGCAGAGCCGTGACAGTACCCCCATTTAAAGGTGCAGTAGGTGAGACTTATAAAACTAACTTTCTGTCATATTTGCTGAAACTGACCCTATGTTCCAGTAGAACTACATGAAGCAGGTAATTTAACAAAAAACATATGGCTGCTCTTGCACCACCTACAGCCTGTAGTGCAATTTGCAAAAACCCACCACTCCCTGTTCAGATGCACCAATCAGGGCCAGAGGGGGTGTCTAACTTTTCATGCACATGCATTCATTCTCCCTGGTGGAGGGAGGGGCTTAGGAGACTGTTTTGGGCTTTAGTGGAAAGGGGGGAGGGACGGAGAAGTTGTCGATGTTAAATTTTTTGACTAAGTCCTGGATCTTCACAATCCTACCTACAGCACCTTTAAAGGGATGGATTCCAAATGTCCCAAAAGTTACAAGAGTCCAACTGGATCTGGGTGGACGGAAGGGGTCCGAAGGAAGGACTCGAAGGTAAGTATTTGTGAAGCTGAAGAACAGTGGAATATGCATGGGAGGAGTAAAAAACATCTGGCATACGACCTAGGGACTTGTGGTCATGAACGGCTACCGGGGGAACCAAGGGCTCAAGAACTAAAGACGGCCGGGGCCAAGAACTAAAGACGGCCGGGGCCAAGAACTAAAGACGGTCGGGGCTCAAGAACTAAAGACGGCCGGGGCACGAGAACTAAAGACGGCCGGGGCACGAGAACTAATGACGGCCGTGGCCAAGAACTAAAGACGGCCGGGGCACGAGAACTAAAGACGGCCGTGGCCAAGAACTAAAGACGGCCGGGGCACGAGAACTAAAGACGGCCGGGGCCAAGAACTAAAGACGGCCGGGGCACGAGAACTAAAGACGGCCGGGGCCAAGAACTAAAGACGGCCGGGGCACGAGAATTAAAGACGGCCGGGGCACGAGAACTAAAGACGGCCGGGGCCAAGAACTAAAGACGGCCGGGGCACGAGAACTAAAGACGGCCGGGGCACGAGAACTAAAGATGGCCGGTCACATGAACTTGGGATTGTTGTAACAGTGAAGACTCTGAGTTGCTGGAAAGCTAGAATTTAGGAAGCGTTACTTAACTTAACTTAACTTATTTTTCAGATCAGTTCAGAAGTGATGCTCCGTGGTGACATCATCATAGTTTTCATCCAATCCCTCCTCAGCCCGGGTGGGCGCGGTCATCACCACGATGACAGGCAGGACGTTTCCTATCAGGTTAGAAAGAAAATGTAGATAATCAATCAACTGAAGAGTTCTGTTAGAGACAACTGTCAACCATCAACACCAGTTGAGTTGAGAGCGTTACCTGTGGCCCTGCGTCGATATAAAGACACCATGATCAAAGTGGAGGTGAAGTACGGATAGAACACCACCAGGTGGATGACCAGTCTGATAGCAACGAGGAGGAGAGGCGGCAGAGAGCTCGTAGGAGGGCTTGTGGTCGTAGGTTTCTCTGTAGAGAGAATCAGCTGACAGGTGAATATCCGAATGAATGAACTCCTGAAATCAAAGGTAACCTCCTCACCTGTGAAAGACGCCACAGTCTGATCTTACCAGTGACAATGATGTTCATGCTGTTACTGGTTGCTCCCTCTCTGGACTCACACCAGTAAACTCCACTGTCCCCTGGGACCATGTATCTGATGTTACAGGAAGAACCAGCAGGTCTTCCCCAGCCATCTCCACACTGAGTCCTGGTTTCTCTGGTTGTGTTCCTCCTCAGAGTCCATCCAGCAGAGCTGTCGTCCTCCTCACAGCTCAGAGAGACAGACTGTCCTTCAAACATCTGAGAGCTGCTGGGACTCACAGTCAGAGAGGCTGGAGGGGGGAGGGTTTAGAAAACACTAAATGACCCCGAGAAGAAAGTCTGAAACCCAAACTTGTTTCCTAATATTTGTTTATTTATTTATATACATTTCCTAAACTATGGGATGAATGATTTTTTTTTTTTGTCAAACCAGCATGTTACTGTGCTAAGCTGAAGATTGTGGCAGTTTGACTTTGTAGGAGGAGATATTCTTTCTTTTGCTAACTTTGTTATTTTACCACTGAATGGGATTAGAACCTGTACATCTCTATAGACTGACACATGCTGGATGTTTTTACTGTGATGGACACGTCAGAGCAACAAAAGTGTCAAAAAAGACGACCAAAACGTAGGAAAAAAAAGTTTCAATATTACATTTTTGAAAAACAATAAGTTGCTTGTTGGTCAAACGGGATGACAACATGTATCACACACATCTATCTATCTATCTATCTATCTATCTATCTATCTATCTATCTATCTATCTAAATGCTCTAAAACTTTTGACTTGCCTGAACTGCCGAGATCTGCTTTACCTGGAAGTAACTATATGCGCGCACATACACACACATGCACACACACACACACACACACACACACACACACACACGCACGCACGCACGCACGCACACACACACACACACACACACACACACACACACACACACACACACACACACGTTGGTAGACAGGAAGACAACACATATCCGGACCAAACTTTGACAGTCGTGATTATTATAATAATAAATGTCTTTTATATTATTATTAACTATTTGTCGAAATAATTCATAATTTCATCTATTTTTTTAAACTCAAATTAGGTATTATTTAATTTAGGTTAATTGAGGTTTATTGACCATGAATTCAAAAGAGAAGTGTAAAACTAGAGTTTATAAGTTGGTGTTAGTGGTGAAGCTGGTGGTAGTATTAAAAAAAAAGCACAGAAAAAACCTTGAAAAAAGTGTCTTAAATAGGGTTCATTTTCTGTTTTTACCAAAGAGGAAAACAAGTTGCATGGTCGAAGAGAAGACAACATGAGGGTTAAGTGTGAAGAGGGAACTTTAGAAAAGGGAAGCTGTGTAGATTAGTACGTCACAAACCTCAAGTAAAGTAGTTCTCAGCATATAACTATAGAAAGGGGAACATATCATCTCTGCTGGGCGTAAACCTTGTATGTTCAAACTTGTTGCTTTACAGTAAATGAACAAAATGCTCATTTGAAAACATTTTATTGAACTAATGAAGTCAGACCAAATCAAGCCGTCCCTGTTTGAATATCTGTAACCCTGTGTACTTTAATATAAAGTGTTCTCAGAGTTTATACTGACCTTGGTTTGTTGTGCTGCTCAGCAGAGAGGTCAGAACTGAAGAGAAATGGACCTCAGGTTAGTTTGAGTTTGTGATACAACAAGACATTTAACGTTTAACTAAAACATTAAAATAACATAACATAAAAGCATGTACCCACCCTTTTAAAACGATTTGTATAATTTCTTATCATAACCTTGTGTTTACATCCAGAAGCATTTTTAGCCAAACAAAAACATTTTATCTTGTATTTCTTTCAGCTGATGGTTTTAGACACGCTCGCAGAGTTTACTTACAGAGTAGCTGCAGTAGAGATGTTTCCTCCATCCTAACAGTTGGTGAAATGATGTCTACACTTTGTTCACTTCATAGTCATAGCATCAAGTCAACCCTCCTCCTTCCTCTGTGACTGGCAGTGTTGTGGTTTCCTCTGCGCACACTCTGAGAAAACAAGTTGTGTTTCGATCCCATGAAGCAGATATATTCACTTTTAAAATAGGGCAGAGAACCATAACATGAAGTGGAGCACATTAAAAATAAATGAAGATGTTGAGATGAAAAATTACTGACACCTGAATGTAAATAATACGATGCCAACATTGTTTTGATGCCTGAGGTGAAAGTTATATTTTCACAAAGATTCACAATGTTCATTTGTATCTAAGAGATTCTTTAGAAAATTACTTTTTTTTTTTCAATTTGTCAAATTTTCTAATAAACCAGCTGTATCTTCCTGTAGATGACCGCGGTTTAATTGAGAGGCAGTGAACAGGGGCTGATTTTGTACCTTGGTGCCCGACAGCATGCCTCTGTTTTAACCACTGAATGTGGTCAGAGAGCGACTAAAATAAACTGTGTAGCTGCACGCTATCAAACTACACATCAAAAATCAAATCAGGTTTGCACATAAAAAGAATGTGCCTTGGTGTTTTGGTGCGGTCAAAATAACAATGTTTGCAATAGATTTGTATTAATGTAAAATGTAGTGTTCGTGGTATAAAGGGAGGTCAGCTGGAGGTGTACAGGTCCAGGAGGTTCATCAGGGTCAGGAGGCGTACAAGCCCGGGAGAGACGGCAGACTGCAGCCAATGATACGCTGCAGTCTGCCCTTGTTCTTGGCAGTGGCAGCAGAGTACCAGATGGTCCCAATGGACTTGATAATGAATAATATAGAAGTGAACTATCATTGCCTTTGGCAGGTTAAACTTCTTCAGGTGCAGCAGGAAGTCTGCACACCATGCTGTCATGTTCCTTCATTGGCCTGTCTCCCTTTCTGTCAACTTTCGGATACCAGCCTCCCCTGTTCTCTGCTCTGTTCCCTCGGCACACGTCCAGCAGAGGGCCACGTGGACTGTGGAGAGCAGGGGCGATTCCAGGATTTTTTTAAGTTGGGTGGCACAGTGGGGAACAATAATCATTCAGCGGGGCCCCGGGGGCATTTTATCAGAATACAGCATAGAAAATCTCCTTAGTAATATACAAATAAATGGATAGGCTAGAACAACACAATGTAATCTATGGGCTCTTAAGGAAAAATATTAGATATGTGGAAATGTATAAAAAATAATGTGCAATACACTTACAATAAACCTGCCTCAAACTTCAACAAAGAAAACCTTGCTGCACACAGTTTTCAGATAATAGGAAACAGAACAGACTTACAGTGCAATACACAATTTATTTCTTACAGCAACAAGTGATCTACAGTGAGTTCAATATATTTCTACTTTTAAACTGGCATCAAAACAAAGTACATAATTGCCAAACAATGTGTGTTTAAAGTATATTTCCATTAACCAAATGGAAAGGCAGCCATTGGCAGAACAGGCAGCAAAGTGACAGTACTCTGATCCAATGGAAATCAAATTTGTCAGATTGACAGCACTCCAGCCCAATGGATCGGGGTGGCACTAGGGGGGGGGCAATCATATTCCAGGGGGGTGGGGGGGGGGTGAGGTGCCACCTTGCCCCATCTAGACCTGACCCTGGTGGAGAGGTTCATATCGGTTAATAGTGTGGAGGGGAAACCACTGTGTTTCAAATCAGTCACTTTTAACCAATTTAAAGGAAATGGCGGAGTAATAGTGATGAGCATGGTGTGCTCAAATGGCTGTGGGCGTGCTGTCATGCTTATTTGAGCACTTTCTAAATGTCTAGTCGACCAATCAGATTGCCTGGTCGGATCTTCGACCTACGTGTTGCATCTACAGTCTGTTGCTGCTCTGAATGATTGGTTGATGATTCACGGCAGCTCTCGAATACAAATCAGGTCTAACAAGGTGTGCAGAGGGCGGTGGCTTCCAGAAGTTTCCAGACTTTTCACCACAGAGTGTACTGACGTAACCCGCGTCAAGCCTCAAACTAAAACTCACGGACAGAAGACAGTGACGGATAAAGACTCTCTCAGCTCTCATGGCTCCATTAATGCTCCTGTTGCTCATTCTGTCTGAAGCAGCTTCTGGTAAATATCAGCTTTTATTGAGAAAAGATTTATGTAGACTTTATTTCTGTCCTTTGTTGTTATGATGATTGTGTTTAAAACATAGACAGTTTCAGGTTTTGTAAAGTTTATGAATAATGTAGGAGCTGTTTTACATGTAAGTGTATGAAGTATCCAAGGGATAATGTAGAGGGATCTGGTCATGACCAGGGACGACCGGATTGCTCTCCGTTATCTTGTTTATTACACGGCTACTTATTAAAAAATCAATAACTTGATAAAATATATTGATTTACTAAAGAGTGTTTGGTTTCTGTAACCTGTCATTTCAATCAGGCCTATTTCAGAGTGTTTTATTAGGGCCTACAGAATAGCAGCTGGGCCATTTTAAGCCCAATCAATGTTACATACCATATTAGGAGACCTTAAGTCACGGTGTGAAATACCCTTTAAACAATATTGGGTTTGTGTTGTTGTGTTGAACTTTGTCAGTTACTTTAAAATATAAAGAGGGATCGAGAACACTGTTTCTAACTGCGCAGTTAAAAAAAGGGTTGAGAGAGGGAGGAGACAGAGAGAGAGACGGAGAGAGAGAACGGAGGAGACAGAGAGAGAACGGAGGAGACAGAGAGAGAAGGGAGGAGACAGAGAGAGAAGGGAGGAGACAGAGAGGGAGGGAGGAGACAGAGAGAGAGAGACAGAGAGAGAAGGGAGGAGACAGAGAGAGAAGGGAGGAGACAGAGAGAGAAGGGAGGAGACAGAGAGAGAGAGACAGAGAGAGAAGGGAGGAGACAGAGAGAGAAGGGAGGAGACAGAGAGGGAGGGAGGGACAGAGTCTCTGTGTGAGGCTTTTACCTTTTATTCAAATGTAAAACCTTCTGCTGTGTCACACCTGTGGAGGCCTTTTTGAAATAAAATTACTTTTTATTATTTATTATTGATTATTATTATTATTGTTTATTATTGTTTTTCAGACGTGATTGAGCTAACAGTTGATCCTGGAGATAATGCCACTCTGCCATGTCAGGCTGCTGATTCCTCCATCAGAGCTGTAGCGTGGAGCAGACCTGACCTGGAGCCAGATATCATCCTCTATTACAGCGATGGACACCTGGATCCAACCTACCAGAATCCATCCTTTAAGGACAGGGTGGACCTGGTGGACAGAGAGCTGAAGGACGGAGACGTGTCTTTAATTCTGAAGAATGTGAGCAGCATCGACAACGGAACATATGAGTGTCGAGTTACATCAGCTGATTTCAGACGTAAAAAGAGAGCCGTCATCGACTCTGAGCCAATCAGAACCATCCGTCTGCAGGTTACAGAGCCAGCAGGTGAGTGAGTCTCTCTCAGAGAGTTTTTCTGAGTATCAGGTTGTAGCTGCAGTTTCTAACATCAGAGAGGATGAAGACTGCTCCACTATCACACATTTACTGACTCATATGTTTAATTCACCTTCAGGTTCAAACAGCAGACACTCCAAGGATGAAAACTCAATGAATGATGTCCCTGAGGATGGAAACTCCTCTCCTGTAGGCCGAAACCTTGGACTGGCAGCAGGTGTTCCAGCTGTTCTGCTTCTTGTGGCTGTTGCAGTGGTTGGTGTCCAGATATATAACAGACGTAAGAACAAGAGATCAGGACCGCCTGCTGATAATGATGATGATGATGAAGCATCGGCCGTTCAGTTCTTGACAACTCAGAGCTGTTTAAATCATGTCTAGTGTATCAGACATGATTGATGTACATCACCATTAGATTTTCATTATTTGTGTGGGTTTGAGGTCTGTTGGGTCTGAAAAAGCCTAATATGCTCCATTAACCCCACCTATTTTATTTTCAAGTAACAGAACCTAAAAATCGTTTTGGGTTCTGGTACTTTATTTGTTTGGTAATAGAACCTGAAAAGGTTTTATTACTTCCCCTCCGTGAATCACCACCTTACCGCGGTGGAGGGGTTTGTGTACCCGATGAGTCTGGGATCTGTATCATCTGGAGCTCTGAGCTCCTGTAGGGTCTCCCATGATGAGTTGGTCCCAGAGGAGGGTCAGACTAAGAGTGATCTCATTCAATTAATTCAAATGTCTACCTTTAGCTTTACAGAATAAAAATATCTGTTCTCACATAAATATTAAAAAAGTAGGTTTGTGATGTGATGTACTGCAGTACATTTCTAACAGTTGTTTTAACAGAAACAACGTTGTCTTGTATGAAATGTCAAATGTGTGTTGTGACTTAGAAATATATAAACCATATGAAGTTCATGGAAACACAACAGGCTTTTACACATGCAGATTTTATATTTTGTGGTCAATCCTGTTGTCTGTCCCGTTGAAACTGTTTATTGACACTCAAAACAACATTACGCTTCTTCTAGAATAAAGTTGTGTAACAGAAGACGGAGCCCTGTCTGTTTTTAAGTTTTTTTTTTATGAGAATACAAGCAGCTCAGCTGTATGAAATTAATCTGAAACCAACGGGACAACGGGAAACAATTTATTGAACAGTACAATGAACAGTATTTTGGAAAGTACTTTGAAAAGTATTTTGGATGCCTTCAACACTTCTTTTCAAAACTTTTCCGGTGCTTTTTTTTTTTTACACTTTTTTTACTCTTTATTTCTACACTTTTTTGCAATGCTTTTTTTTTTTTTTAACAATTTCTTGAACCGTATCATGAACAGAATTTAGGAAGGGACCTTTAAAAAGTATTTTGGATGTGCATAGTCATTTTAAATGTATTCTCGTTTGTGGTATTCATAATAAGATGTTTTTACGTCAGTCTCATATCTGTAAAAGCTATCCTACATTTATACCAGAGTGGACTGCAGCCATCCTAAATGTTAGATTAACTACACCTGTGCTCTCTCTGTTATGACAGATTATGAGTTAAAGTCTATTAGCTCACATTAAAGGCACAATGAGCAGGATTTGTCTGTCGCTGTGTAGGAGATTGACTTGTTGATCAGACAGGAAGTGGTTTCATTATTCTGGAATGTTCTATTCTTTAAACTATATCACCATCTTGGTGCCCTTGAATAATTCATTAAGTCAAGTTAGTCATAAATAGAGAAATCCACAACAGCTGTTTGTAACAGTCAGAGTTGGCTGCACCACACTAGCCTGGGAGTTTATAACCAGCTTCAGTCTAGAGAGCTAATATGATAAGTTTCTGTTTGAACACAGCTCACCGACATCGATGACAGTGTCAGCTGGTCCAGGTATGTTGGCCAGCTGGTTTATATTTGGGATGGTTGAGGTTAGCTAGAGCACAACGGCCTACAGGATCACCTGTTTGATTTTATGTTGAAGTACTAATGTCAGCTGACACATCACGTAAGAATTGAGAATACTACTTCCTAAGAATCTGTTGATAAGATTAGTATGAATCTCAGCAAAGAGCTAAATGTAGTACTAAACAGCAGGGATTTAATCACACACACACACACACACACACACACACACACACACACACACACACACACACACACACACACACACACACACCATGTCTGTGGAAATGCCAGGTAACCGCTGCAGGGAGAAACACAAAGACACACCCTGCATATTTGTCCTCTTACACTTGGACAGTGTCCAACAAGTCCTCTGTGTGTGTCTTTGTGTTTCTCAGACGCAGTCTCTCATTATCAGCGCTGGAAGAAGTATTCAGATACTGCAGTAAAAGTACTAATACTAGTCCTGCATCGAAAATATTCCTTCAGTAAAAGTGTGTAAGGGCGTTTTCACACATGAAAATCCGAACCAAGGTCCGGACCAAGGTTCATGTTTTTGTTCCATTGTAACATTTGATCCAGTAAGTTTTGGTTTCACACTGCAGTTATGCAAGCTCACTAAAGATCTCTACGTGATGAAACTACGTCCTGCCATCATCACATACGTGAGTACTCCAGATACTTATCATTTGATTGGTTTGTAGACGGGCTTCCTCATCCTCTCGTATCTTCTCTCTGTGTCGGAGTTTTTTCAGCTGACTGCTGCTCTCCCCTACTGACTGCTGCTCTCCCCTACTGACTGCTGCTCTCCCCTACTGACTGCTGCTCTCCCCTACTGACTGCTGCTCTCCCCTACTGACTGCTGATCTCTCCTACTGACTGCTGCTCTCTCCTACTGACTGCTGCTCTCCCCTACTGACTGCTGCTCTCCCCTACTGACTGCTGCTCTCCCCTACTGACTGCTGCTCTCCCCTACTGCCGCGGCTCTTTTTGTTTTGTTGTGATGTTGAGAAGCGAGACACTGGAACTTTCTGGAGAATTTATTCAGAGACAAACGGAAACCTACACTGTACATTTACTACAACTTAACAAATAAACTGCTGATGTATTCTCTGCTCTGATAGCCGACAGCTGTCTGCTCTGAGCGCATTCACCGTCACTCTCACTCTCTCATGTAGCCTCCACACTAAGCAACGAGCTATTCCTTAAAGGAGCTATTCCCCGGTCTTAACACAAGGAGAGCCTGCCAGAACTTCTTCTATTTGGTCCGAAAGTCCGAACCATCCAAAAAACGCTTTCACACTATAAACGAACCGGACCATGGTTCAGTTTGGTCCGGACCGAGACCACCTCTTTTGGTCGGACCAAAATTTGGTCTTTTGATCCGGACCGT
>NC_050189.1:17164627-17169627 GCF_008315115.2 Sander lucioperca
CAGTGAATCTACACAGTTCAGCTCCTCTGTAGCTAAGAGTGTAATCTACCAGTATAGCTCCTCTGGTAGCTAACGCTATGGGGCTCAGAGTACGTCACCCGTGTATTGTCTGTGATTGGTCGTAGTGTTATCAGGCGTGCAGTGAGATTTTTGCAAATCCACTCTTGGTGATGGGAGACTTCAGTACTCGATGTCAGACCCTTATCCTTCAGAGTTGGGTCTGGATTGCCCCAGGATCTGATTCAGAATTCGTGAAATAGGGTTCCGTTCTACTTTTACGAGAGGAAAACAAGGTGCAGGTCAATGGGAAGACAACACGTAAGTGTGAAGAGGGAACTTTAGGAGGAAGCGGATAAGCTGTGTGGTTTAGTACGTACTCAGTTTAGCACAAACTTCAAGTAGATTAGTTCTAAGGAATCTAACTATAGACCAGGGGACACATGCAGAATCTCTGAAGGGTGTAAGAACTTGTATGTTCAACTCGTGCTTACAGAAATGGACAAAATGTCATTTGAAAACATTTTATGAACTAATGAAGTCAGCCACAAAGCAACAGTCACTGTTTGAAATTGGTACACCCTGTGTACTTAATATAACGTGTCTCAGAGTCTATATGACCTTGCGTATGTGTGCATGCGCTCAGCAGTGTGAGGTCAGAACATGCAAGAGAACATGGACACTCAGGTGATTTGGAGGTGGCGTGATACAACAAGACATTTTTAAAGTTGATAATGAAGAAAACGAGCACAAAAACGGTGCGGTAAAGTCATCTACGCAACATTTCAACATCACGCGCGTGCATGTCTGTACATGCAGAAGCATTTTAGCCAACACAACACATTTAATTTGGTATTTCTTGTCAGCTGATGTTTTAGAAGAAACGCTCAAAGAGTGTGACTTACAAGAGTAGCGGCAGTAGAGATGGTGTCCTCCATCCGAACAGTTGGTGAAATGATGTCTAATCGTTCTGTGTCGTAAGTTCATATTCATAACATCACATAACCTCGCCTCCTTCCTCTGTGTCTGTGCGCTCAGTGTTGTGGTTTCCTCTGCACACACTGGTTTAGTCGGCCATGACGCATATACCTTAACGTGACTTTTTGTTTTTGCGATCCTTTTGAATCTTAGAGTTTTGTTATGTTACATGGTCAAGACACCTAATTTAAACTTACATTACGACACACTTTTTAGTAATGCTATGTGTCCTGGGTCAAATTGACCTTTTACAAAACTTGCTATTGCCGCAAATATCGACAAAAGCTAAAGTGCACAACATGTTGGACAAAAAGCTACAAAAACAACACATCAAAAACGCGCCACACAAGGTGACAAAAAGGTTAAACAAAGTGCACTTGCAGTTTTGTGTTTCATAAACAGGAAGTGAGAGAGAAAAACTAATATGAAGTATGTGAGAGAAAAAGGACATGGCACGAATTGGTAAATCATACGATGCAAACAGTGTATTTAGGCCTGCGGTGAAAGATAGATCATCTTTGCACAAAGATCTCACAATGTGTATGTGACGCGGTCAGAGATCATTAGGAATGACTTGACTGATTTTCTATAGTTGAACCAGCCGTATGTTCCTAGATGGCACGCGGTAGTGAGTTGAGAGGGGAAAAGTGAACACGTGGGATTTTGTCAGGTCGTTGGTGTTTTGCCCGCACGTCTCCTCCCTGGCAGCACAGCAATGTTAGGGTTAGGGTAAGGTTAGTAGGGGTAGCTGCCGGTGGCACCACCGATTACGAGGGATTAGGGATTGTACACGACACACAGCTCTATCTGGATCTTGGTGTTACTGAGTGAGTCTGTAATGACACAACATGTGACAGGACTGTCAGTGCACACACACCCTCTTCTCAGACTACTGTCATCGTTTCTCAGTTTCCAAAACAGACTGCGCATGACAAACAAACATTTACACAGTCTAATAGATAACAAAACATTACACAGTATACGTGTACCATATTAATGGAAACTGATCGTATTGTGGTATTTTCTTGTGACAACCTTCCTAACTGTAATGACACAACCTGTGACAGGGACTGCATCGAGTGCCACATCCACCCTCTTCTCAGACTACTGTGCAGGATACATAACCGTAATAAAAGTAAAACAAATGCACATAATAATGATAATAAAGTAAACATGCACTGCAGCTGTGTAGAGATCACAGGGTAAACACAGAAAGCACGCATGAAATGCATAGGAGGTGCACACACACTAGCACAGTACCATACACACATCACAGTGAATCTATACAGAACATCCCACAGAAAACTACCAATTCCATACGCAGCGGACGTGAGGCGCGACTCTGAGTAGGCAGCGCAAAGCAGCGGCACCTTCAACGTGACACAGTGCGATACTACACATACTTTCACAATAACTTGTGAAACACATGACAATACGAGACTCCAGCCATACACACCACATCTGTCCTCCATTCATCTCCGCCAGAACATACGTTCATGGCCATCTAGTGCAGCAACATAGGAATGACATTTATAAGTCGGGATACTCTGACAACATACAGGTCTCTCTCAGTTCCAAAACAGAGAAGAGAGAGACGCTCATGCGCATATGTACACAATACACAGGTGATCATGGTCATAATTAGTCAACATATCGAAACGAGAATAAAGGTACATGAAAACATTACATTACCTTCGTTTGGTGTAGAAAACAATTCAACAACAGTGACACGTAAAAACTAATCTAACAATCACTGCATATGTAAATTACCTTATAAATGAAGGTAGTAAAATCATACTCGTCATTGTTGACAAATGGAAACAACTGGTTTCACCCTTTTGAGGCTAGCTAGTAGTAGCACTTAAGGAAATAACAAGTTAGCTGTGGAATGATACACAAAACACACTATGACACTATTTTGCAGGAATGATCCCAACTACGCTTGCGGTCGCAGGTGTGAAAAATAGCGCGTCGGCTCCTATTCTAGCACTGCACACGTTTCGGCGGTGTCAGCCAGGCAGTGTGTAATCTGTAACGGTAACATGGGAGCTGAAATATAAAACGGGACACGCCACACAGAGGAAGTGGCACGACGCAACAGCAGGTGTAGCAGGGCCTAAGTCATGTATGTCATGGTTGTGTAAAAAAGACGGTGGTCCCTGTACATCTGTGCCAAGCGCAAACCAGAACAAAAGGGCCTCAAGAAATCGTGGGGAGGGTCACGCTTTGTTTGTTCGCAATCATTGTGTGAGGGTCATAGAAACAGGTATTGCGGCGAAGGCAGGGTCAAGTCTGTTTAGACCAAAGATCCCAAACTCTCCGCGTAGCCCCTCAAATAAAATATGAACGTCCGTTAGCGGGTTGGGGTTACGGGGTTAGGGTTAGGGGGATAGGGTAGAGTTAGGGATAATTTGGGACACTAAACTAATTTGGGCACTAAACTGCATGTATACCTGAACGCCTTCAGATTTCTGTAATTCAGTGATGAATTAATTAAAAAGTTAAGATGAAAAACACATAATTTAAAGAGCGAGCCAACAGAGTGAACTGTGAGCTGAACTGAGCATGTGTAAAGAAAGAGAAGGAGCTGTGCTGCCACCTGCTGGCTGTCTGACTCAACTGATATGATGCTTTCATCCAAACACATTTTTACAATGAGCATCTCATTCCCACTCTCAGCAGTGATAGAGAGCTGACGTTAAAGACACTGACTGAACTGACAACTGAAATACAAACCCTGTAAAAGACAGAAAGTTACGCAGATCAATTTCATGAAAAACTACGGAAAAAAGCTTTATTGTTATAATATAAAATATTCAGGATTACAGAGATAGCTGTGGCTGGCAGTAAAGGAGCAATTCAAACTTAAAGCAATGATTTCATATTGAATATGTTTAAATCATAATTATATCAAGACGGCCGGGGGAACTGTTTCTGATCTACGGAGATTTCAGCTTCTCTTCAGATCAGTTCAGAAGTGATGCTCTCTGGTGACAGCGGTGATGTCATTCTCATATTCATCATCCAATCCCTCCTCAGCCTGGGTGGGCGAGGTCATCACCATGGCAACAGGTAGGCCGTTTCCTACAGTCAGAGCAGGTTAGAAAGAAAATGTAGATAATTGATCAGCTGAAGAGTTCTGTTAAATACAACCAAACATCACTGACTCTTCACTGCAGCAGTGTTATAGACTGTCTATTCATGTATATTGTGTTATTACCATATCACTTTCACATATCCTTCGTCTTACTTACACCTCACTTTGCCCCGGCTTTGTAATGCCTACTTAATCTGTACTTCATGTAGCCTATTGAATGTGAAACTGTATGTTGTCTTGAATGCTTATGCTTTTCTTGGCCAGGTCGCCGTTGCAAATGAGAACCTGTTCTCAACGGCCTACCTGGTTAAATAAAGGTTAAATCAAAAATAAACATAAAACACCAGACTCGTGAGATAGATTGTAAGTTCAGTGAATGATTCAGAGTGTTACCTGTGGCCCAGCGTCGATATAGACACACCATGATGAAAGTGGAGATGCAGTACGGACAGAATACCACCAGGTGGCAGACCAGTCTGATCATAAGGGGGAGGTTGTCTGGGGCCGAAGGAGGGTTTAAGGTTGTGTAAGGGGTCGTAGGAGGAGGGCTTGGGGTCGTAGGATACCTTGGGGTCGTAGGTTTCTCTGTAGAGAGAATCAGCTGTCAGGTGAATATCTGGATGAATGAACTCCTGAAATCAAAGGTAACCTCCTCACCTGTGACAGAGACCCAGCTGGATGGAGACTCTCCAACATTGCTGATGTTGCACTTGTAGAGGCCTTCATCAGACCTGGAAACATGGTGGATGGTCATGTGACCTGCAGGCTCAGTCCTGATGAAGGAGCCATCTTTATAGAAACCAGCTGGAAGGTTGGAGGACGTCTCTGTTTTACAGTGCAGAGTGAGGTCTTCTCCCTCCGTCACAGGGAGGACAGGACTCTGCAGGATCACTGGTCCACCTCAACACAGAGACAAACTACAGCATGT
>NC_050189.1:17174627-17182127 GCF_008315115.2 Sander lucioperca
AAAAAACACCACGAGGATTTTGTACCCCGACACCACAGCTCTCTTGTGGATCGTTGTTTTACGGATGTGAGTCTGAATGACACAACATGTGACAGGGACTGTCAGTTCACACAACTCTTCTCAGACTACTGGAGGGATACATAAGTACTGCAGTAACACAATGCAATCCTACTGATAAGAAGTAAACATGCACTAGGCCTCGTGTGTAATATGCTCACAGGTCCAACACAGAACCTCAATATGTGCACACACACTCAGACCAGTCCTAATACACAGCACATTGATTCTATACACATCCCACAGAAAACTACATTTCCCAGAATTGCAGCTGGTCGTGAGGCGCGACTCTGAGCATGCAGCGGCAAAGCAGCGGCATCTTCAACGGAAGACACAGTGCGCTACAACTTTGCAATACTTGAACCACTGACATACAGACTCCAGCCCTACACACCCCAGTCGGTCCTCATCACTCTCTCCATAGAACATAAGTCAGGGCATAGTGCATCAACATGGTACTACATTTATAAGTGGGATACTCTGTCAAACATACCTGTCTCTCTCAGTTTCCAAACCGACTACGAGAGAGAGACGCTCATGCTCGATGTACCATATACACAGGTGAGTCACTGATCAGAATTAGCAACATATCTAAACAACAATAACATGTACATGAAAACATGATGACGTTCTTTGGCTGAAAACAGTCACAACAGTGACAGTCTCATCTAACAATCACTGCATTTTAATTACATTATAAGAAGGTAGTAAAATCCATACCGCCCCTGTCATTGTGACAAATGGAACATCCTGTTTCCCCTTTTGACAGTACCACTTAAGGATGAAGTTAGCTGGAATATACACAAAACACACTATGACACTATTTTGCCTGGAACGCTTCCAACACGCTTGCGTGTCGCGTGAAAAATAGGCGTCGGTCTATCTTCTAGCAGGTACCGTTTCGGGTGTCAGGCAGCAGTGTGTAATCTCTAACCTGTTACATGGGAGCTGAAAAATAAACGGACACGCCACACAGAGGACGTGCACGACGCACCAGTGTGTAGCGGCCTAAGTCATGTATGTCATGGTTGTAAAAAACGTGGCTACTTGTACATCGTTGCCAAGCGCAAACCAAACAAAAGGCTCAATAATCATTGGGGAGGGTCACGCTTTTTCTCCCAATAATTTTGGAGGGTCATAGAAATGTTTGCTGGCAAAGGGAGGGTCAGTCTATTTAGACTAAGATCCCAAAAGTCCTCCGGTAGTCCCTCAAATAAAATTGAACAGTGTCAGGGGTTGGGTTACGGGTTAGGGTAATTTGGGACACTAAACTAAATTGGAAACTATACTCAAATGCACTTCGATTTCTGTAATTCAGTGATGAATTTAAGAAGTTAAGATGAAAAACACATAATTTAAGAGTGAGCCACAGAGTGACTGTGAGCTGAACTGAGCATGTGTAAGAAAGAGAAGGAGCTGTGCTGCCACCTGCTGGCTGTCTGACTCAACTGATATGATGCTTTCATCCAAACACATTTTACAAGAGCATCTCATTCCCACTCTCAGCAGTGATAGAGAGCTGACGTAAAGACACTGGACTGAACTGAGAACTGAAATCAACAACCTGTAAAGACACAGTTACGCAGTATCAATTTCATAAAAAAACACTACGGAAAGAAGCTTATGTTATAACATAAAATATTCAGGATTACAGAGATAGCTGTGGCTGGCAGTAAAAGGAGCAATTCAACTTAAAGCATGATTTCATATTGAATATGTTAATCAAATTATATAGACGGCCGGGACTGTTCTGATCTACGGCGATTCAGCTTCTCTTCAGATCAGTCAGAGTGATGCTCTCTGTGACAGCGTGATGTCATTCTCATATCATCATCCAATCCACCCTCAGCTGGTGGGCGAGGTCATCACCATGGCAACAGGTGGCCAATCTACAGTCGAGCAGGTTAGAAAGAAAATGTAGATATTGATCAGCTGAAGAGTTCTGTTAGAGAATCTGTCAATCATCAACACCAGTGAGTTGAGAGTGTTACCTGTGGCCCTGTGTCAATAAAAAGACCCATGATGAAAGTGGAGATGCAGTACGGACAGAACACCAGCAGGTGCAGACCATAGGACCACAGCTGGGGTCTGAGGTCCGGGGCGCAGAGAGCTCCAAGGAGAGCTTGTGGTCGTAGTTGTTCTCTGTAGAGAGAATCACTGTCAGGTGAATATCTGGATGAATGAACTTCTGAATCAAAGGTAACCTCCTCACCGTGTAGAGACCCAGCTGATGGAGACTCTCCACACTGCTGATGAGACACTTGTAAGGCCTTCATCAGACCTGAAACATGGTGATGGTCATGTGACCTGCAACCTCAGGCCTTGATGAAGGAGCCATCTCTATAGAAACCGCTGGGAGGTTGGAGGCGTCTTTGTTTTACGTGCAGAGTGAGGTCTCTCCCCCGTCACAGGAGACGACTCTGCAGGATCACTGGTCCACCTCAACACAGAGACAACTACGCATGTCATCCATTCACACACAGCTTCATCATACTGACTCCACAGTCTGATCTTACCAGTGACAGTGATGTTGATGCTGTTACTGGTTGCTCCCTCTGGACTCACCCAGTAACTCCACTGTCCCGTGGGGCATGTAGCTGATGTTACAGGAAGAACCAGCAGGTCTTCCCCAGCCATCTCCAACTGAGTCCTGGTTTCTCTGGTTGTGTTCCTGCTCAGAGTCCATCCAGCAAGCTGTCGTCCTCCCACAGCTCATAGAGACGATTCATCTTCAAACATCTGAGAGCTGCTGGACCACAGTCAGAGAGGCTGGAGGGAGGAGGTTAGAAAACACTAAATGACCCGAGAAGAAAAGTCTGAAACCCAAACTTGTTTCCTAATATTTGTGTCCTAATTATGTGATGATGACCACAAAGTGTTGAAAAAAGTTTTTGACCCAGAAAAACAAGAATTTGCTTGTTGGACAACGGTAAGACGACACACACACACACACACACACACACACCACACACACACCACACACACACACACACACACACACACTGAACACACACACACATACGTACACACACACACCACCACACACACACACCACCATACGTATCACACACACACACACCACACACACACACACACACACACACCCACACACACACACCACAACACTCTGAACACACACAACACAGACACACACACTCTGACACACACACACACACACCACAGACACACACACACACACACACACACCCACACACACACCCACACACACACCACACCACACACACTCTGAACACACACACCACAGACACACACACTCTGAAACACCACACCACACACACACACACACACCACACACACACCACACACACACACACACACACACACAACACACACACACACATTCACATCACTTGTTGGTCGACTGGAAGACAACCATATCTGGACTAAACTGTGACAGTCATGATTACCCTAAATCATAACTATTTTGTTGAACCTGGAGATCCAGAGTTCTCATAGAGACAATTTGAATTTGCTCAGCGAGTCCCTCTGCATTCAGTATGATGCTCATTACTATGCCCTTGTAGCCGAGCTGCACCAATCACATCGCTGTATCTGATACGTATGATGACAGTTTAATCTACCAGTTATCTCCTCTGGTAGCTAAGAGTTTTAATCTACCGTTAGCTCCGCTGGTAGCTAGAGTTTAATCTACCAGTTAGCTCCTGTGGTAGCTAACCGTATGGGCTCTGGGTACGTTATCCTTTCGGATTTGGTTCTGGATTTCCAGCTCTTATCTCTATTTAATAGGGTCATTTTACTTTTACAAGAGGATGAAGAAGTTGCATGGTCGAAGGAGACAACACGAGGTTACGTGTGAAGAGGGAACTTTAGAGAAGGAAGCTGTGGTTTAGTACGTCACAAACTTCAAGTAGATTAGTTGTAAGACTAACTATAGAAAGGGTAACATATCATCTCTGCCGGCGTAAACCTTGTATGGTCAAACTCGTTGCTTTTCAGGAAATGACAACTGCTCATTTGAAACATCTATGAAGCTAATGAAGTCAGACAAAATCAACCCATCCCTGTTGAATATCTGTATCCCTGTGTACTTTAATATAACGTGTTCTCAGAGTTATACTGACCTTGGTTTGTTGTGCTGCTCAGCAGTGAGGTCAGAACTGAAGAGAAATGGACCTCAGGTTAGTTTGAGTTTGTGATACAACAAGACATTTAAAGTTTAAATAATGAATGGAAATAACACAAAAACGTCTGTAAAATCATGTACCCACAACCTTCAAAATGACTCGCATCATGTCTCCTCATAAACTTGTTATATTTACATCAGAGCATTTTTAGCCAAACAACATTTTATGTTGTATTTCTTTAAGCTGATGTTTTTAGAAACGCTCATAGTTTACTTACAGAGTAGCTGCAGTAGAGAGTGTCCTCCATCCTAACAGTTGGTGAAATGATGTCTACACTTGTTCACTTCATAGTCACACACATAAACCCTCCTCCTTCCTCTGTGTCTGTGACTCAGTGTTGTGGTTTCCTCTGCACACACTATGAGAAAATAAGTTGAGTTTAGTTCCCATGAAGCAGATACATTCACTTTTAAATAGGCAGTGAACCATAACATGAAGTGAGAGAAGAAAAGTAAATGAAGATGTTGAGATGAAAAACGACTGACACCTGAATGTAAATAATACGATGACTCCCTGTTAGCCTCAAGGGCGTCAGTCAGCCTATTGTCCGGTTACCACTCTCAAACCAATGAGCATCAGATCGACTCAACCAGAGTTCAAGACGGGCCTGCGATACCAGGATTTTTAAGTGGGTGGCTCAGACCAAAATCAGTCAGAGGGGCCCTGGGGGCATTTTATCAGAATACAGCAAAGAAATCTGCTCGGTATAGGAAAAATTGGATAGTATAGAACAACCCAATGTCATTTGCTAATACACATTGGATTACATTCATTATTATGTCATTTGTTTTTATTTTCAACAAATTGTGTATCCAATACAATACACATTTCTATGGGCTCTTAAGGCTAAATATGATATGTGAAAATATTATGTGTCATGTGACAAGGGCTGGGAAGATTTTTTTGTCACAAAAAATTTATAAAAAGCCATACCCGACTCGCTGATATAGCCTCTTGTTTCACATTAGATGATAGAACTGATGATGTAGGCTAAACACAAACGAACATTTCATGCACAACAGTGAGTTTCATGTAGTTACTGTATTGGCATTTTCTAAATGTCTAGTTGACCATCATATTGCCTGTCGATCTACGGCCTACGTGTCGGATCTACAGTCTGTTGCTGCTCTGAATGATTGGTTGATGATTCAGGCCGCTCTTGAATACAAATCAGGTCTAACAAGGTGTGCAGGGGTGGTGGCTTCCAGAAGTTTCCAGACTTTCCAACACAGAGTTGCCAAGTTCTGATGTAACCTCGCGTTAGATCCACCCACTTTTAAACAACATTTGATTAAATAGCAAAGCCTCAAACTAAAACTCATGGATCCATTTTGGCTCCTGTTGCTCATTCTGTCTGAAGCAGCTTCTGGTAATATCAGCTTTTATTGAGAAAAGATTTATGTAGACTTATTTTCTGACCTTTGTTGTTATGATGATTGTGTTTAAAACCATAGACCGTTTCAGGTTTTGGTAAAGTTTATGATAATGTAGGAGGCCGTTTACATGTAGATATATGAGTCTCCAAGGATAATGTAGAGGGATATGGTCATGACCAGGACGACCGGATTGCTCCCATATCTTGGTTATTCACACGGCTACTTACTAAAAAATCAATACTTGATCACATATATTGATTTGTGTTTCTGTATTTTAACGGCAAGGAATGTGACCGGTTTGTTGCCTCTGAAGCCAGGTCGCCCAGCCCAGTAAATGTGAGTTAGTCAAGGAGCTCCATCATCATTGTTAGCCAGGTAGCTCTGTTAGCTCTGTAGCTCTGTTAGCTCTATTAGCTCTATTAGCTCTGTTAGCTCTGTTAGCTCTATTACTCTGTAGCTCTGTTAGCTCTATTAGCTCTGTTAGCTCGGTTAGCTCTGTCTAACTGCACAGTTAAAAAAAGGGTTGAGACAGAGAGGACGAGACAGAGAGTGTATGTAAAAAAATGTAAACCTTCTGCTGTGTCACACCAGTGGAGGCCTTTTTGAAATAGCATGACTTTTTATTAGTGATTATTAATATTGTTTTTCAGACCTGACTATGGTAACAGTTGCTCCTGGAGAATGTCATTCGAGCTGGCAATGTCTCCATCAGTGTTGTAGAGTGGAGCACGACGTGACCTGGAGCTGCCAGAGTACGTCCTCTATACAGAGATGGACACCTGGGATCCAACCCGCAGCATCCATCCTTTAAGGACAGGGTGGACCTGGTGACAGAGATCTGAAGGACGGAGACGTGTCCTTTAATTTCTGAAGAATGTGAGCAGACACGACGCTGAAATACAAGTGTCGAGTTGCATGAGCTGGTTCAAGACGTAAAAAGAGATCCATTATTGACTCTGATCCAATCAAATCATCGATCTGCAAGGTTACAGGTGAGTGAGTCTCTCTCAGTGAGTTTTTCTGAGTATCAGGTTGTAGCTGCAGTTCAAACATCAGAGAGGACGAAGACGCTCCACTATCACACATTTACTGACTCTATTGACTCTACTGAAAACTCAATGAATGATGTCCCTGAGGATGGAACTCCTCTCCTGGAGCGCGATACCTTGGACTGGCAGCAGGGTTCCAGTGGACTGCTTCTTGTAGCTGCTGCAGTGGTTGGTGTCCTGGACATATGAAAGACGTCAGGACAAGAGATCAGACAACCATGCTGATGATGATCATACAGCATCGGCTGTTCAGTTCATCTGACAACTCACAGACCAAGGCCTTTACTACGAAGCAAGATTTGGCGTTAACGAGGGTAACTTCAGGTGCAACCCAGGATTCTGTATCATGAAGTGGATCAGTTGTTACCGGGATAAAATCACCATGGTAACTAATGCTGAACACCTAACCTGGTCGGAGCACGTTATGTTGAGATCAGAGATCAACTGTGTTAAAGCATGCCTACTGACCAATCAATACTCGGTTAATATGACGGCGTCCACGTTCTTAGAAGATGGAGCTCAGTGCAGAGGAGAGAGAGAGGAGAGAGAGAGAGAGAGAGAGAGAGAGAGATGCGCTCATAAAGTTAAAACATTGGAGACCAACAACCCCTTTAACATTCCTGATGGGTATTTGTATGAAAGATCTAGATTTCCGCGGAGGAAATTACATATCGGCATTTGTCAGATTCTTGGGCGCCAATGATCGCATCGGTTTGAATATGTTTTTATATTTTGTATTGCTCTCACGATCGCTTCCACTGCCAGGGTTGCAACTGATAATATATGGGCTAAAGCAACGACAGTTTTATGGAAAGAAAAAGTGTAATTATGGTCAGATCGTGGTCCTGACTG
>NC_050189.1:17189627-17264627 GCF_008315115.2 Sander lucioperca
CGAGGTGACTCAGCTCCTAATCCAACTCCCTAAGGGAAACCCAAGACGACGGGTGAGAGTGGAAATCAACCCACTGTCGGCCGAAGAACTTGCCTGCCCCCCTGCCTTTTCCACTTCACCCACTTTACTGCCTGACACAACCAGGGCTTAATTTGAGCCGGAACACGCCGGAAAATGTTCCGGCGTGTTCCGGCGTTGGATCCGGAACCTTTTTTATTGGATCCGGCACCTCCTGTGTCACTATGAAAAATTAGTCGCCTAAATGAAAAAATTAAACTACTGTTTGTGTAGTGTTCAATGTTGTTATCTGTCTTGTTAGTCTTGATTCCCCATTGGAGTTCCACAAAAGTCTTGTGTTTGCATTTTCAATGCGTTTTGAGGTGAATTTTCAGGGTAAGACAGAGGGGGGAGAGGGACGGACGGAGGGGAGACAGAGGGGGGAGAGGGACGGAGGGAGGGGAGACAGAGGGGGGAGAGGGACGGAGGGAGGGGATCGGCACTTCAACAGCGCGGCGCTGCACTCCAAGTGACACAAGCGCTTGTGCTGGTTGAGGATAAAAATGTCAAAAAGACACCAAAGTTTGCTTAACTTTTTCAAATACGCTGGCCAGTCGGATCCCAAACAAGCAAAAATCGTTTCTGCCGATCAAGAATGTGGAGACCACGGTGGGTTTTATGTTTTAATTGTCCGATGGATAGTTGCTGCTTTTGAAAACGATCGTTGCAGTGTACTTTTAATTTTTTTTACATTTCGCACCGTGCACTGCATCAGTGCACGTTCTGAAATAAAAATAAACATTGCCCTGATGTACACACAGCGTTGTTTAGGCTTTTTTAGAGAAAGCATACGTAGGCAGGTGTAATTTTTGTTTTGGTTCCGTTACCTCCAACCCCCGTTTTGAGTCGCCGGATCCACCCCCCCTCTGCGCTCCGGGACCTCCCACTTTACAAATTAAGCACTGGACACAACCCACATTACACACAGCAATAAAATAACCAATGTTGATCTAACTTGTAGTAACACCATTTCATCTCTTTCACCCACAGAGTCCATTACATCCCACCAACAGCAGAGGGAGCCAGAGCTGTTAACTGGGGGCCCTGTGGGAGAAACCCAATCACTGAGGTGGATATCAAAACGATGATG
Organism: Sander lucioperca; assembly: GCF_008315115.2. Lineage (NCBI taxonomy): Eukaryota > Metazoa > Chordata > Actinopteri > Perciformes > Percidae > Sander > Sander lucioperca. The sequence continues at coordinate 17,190,775 of NC_050189.1, forward strand.
ATAGTGGGACGAATGAAAAGCAAAAAGCTGATTCCACCCCAAACATCTGAGTTATCCACCTCTATCCCAAACGGGGTCTCTGCGGCAGCGCCTGGCTACCCAGGGCACCCGGAACCACACACACACACACACACACACACACACACACACACTCTCAAAAAAATACAAGACTGGTCGCTGGAGGTGGGGAAGCGGACCCTTTTTCTTGGGGACTCCAACCTCTCACGAATTCCATCTTTCACAGACCCACACATTCAGATTGACAGTTACCCCAGAGCTACTTTCTATCACATTACAGCCATCTTCAAAAAACTACACCCACAACCAGACACACGACACGTCATCCTTTCATTTGGACTCAACTACTGCCTCTCTGAACACGAACAGACTACCATACTCAAACAGCTACAGCAGATGGTAAAAACTGGTCATATTACTTTTCCTAATGCCACCATTTACATCCCTGTAATAAACTTCTCCAACAGGTTGAACAGACACCAACAGGTCCTACTAACCACTCTCAATAACACAATAACCTCCGAATATACCTTTCTTGCAGACATCAACCCATCCTTTTCCAAACAGCCAAAGACAACATTCACTGGACAGCTGACACGGCCGAGATGTTGTTCAAGTACTGGAAACAGCAATTAAACTACTAACGGGGACCAACTGTCAGAATACAACCCCCATTCATTCAAATATAACTAATCTCTCTGCTGTTTTCTCCCTCACACCCACACAGCTGGAGATACTGGAAAAGGGCCTCACCGTCATCCCCACACCCAGACCTCCTACCCGGCCGGAGCTCAGGGGTACCTACACACCTTTCACAGGAGGCTTAAACTGTTGGACCACTTCCAGGGAGGACAGAGGCGGGAACCTGTGCTCTTCACCGGACCTTCCTATTGGGAACCACATACAGACACATTATCACCACAAATAGCATCGATAAAACCAACCAAACACTCACACATTGGCGCCCCTTTCCACACAGAACACCCAACAATAGTCAGGAACACAAACACATTATTAATTCATTGGGTAATAACAAACACATCACATCACAGTCATAAAACCTGCAGACAAAGGGGGCCAAATAATCATACAAGATAAGAACAATTACATTTTAGAATATACAGTTAAATAACAACAGATATTACTTACTCACCCATTACAATTAGAAACACAAACACTTATTAGAGACATTACAGACAACTTGGACGGTCCCCTTTGTTGTTCTGGTCGGCAGACCAATAGTAAGTGACTGCGGATCAGAATCATATCACATTACAGAATACATAGACCCTTTCATTAACCCATTTTCTAAACTCCTCCCTAGCTACGTCAAAGACACATATGAATTTGTAAACAAAATAAAAAACCTTCAAGTACCCAGTCACACTCTCCTCTTTTCAATAGATATAGACTCTTTATACACCAACATAGAAACACAACTTGGCCTCTCTCCCTTAAAACACATTTTTGATAAATTCCCAGACCCATCCAGACCCGACAGCCACATTTTACAGTTACTCCAGATCACACTCACCAGAAATGACTTCACTTTTAACAATAAAGACTATCTACTCACCATCATATGCTGACATCTACCTGGCCCATTGGCAGAAAACAGTATTTCATAAACTCACCATCAAACCTCTGCTTTATTTCTGGTACTTGGACGACATCTTCGGCCTCTGGGTCAACACCTAACAGACTTTTTGGACTTTTCTGGACATCCTCAACTCCCATCATTCTATAATAAAACTTAAACATACCCTACAACCCGTCACAGTGGAGTTCCTCGACACACTAGTCTTCTTCCGCAGCTCCGGCGACAAGACAAAAACCCTAGCTAGCTAAGTTTATTTCAAAGACACCAACCGCTGTGCACTTCTCCATAAAACCAACGATCACCCTAAACACACGTACAGAGGCCTCATTAAGTTCCAGTTGATATGCCTCCACAGGATTTGCACCTTCCCGGAGCATGTGGAGGAGGCCACCAGTACACCTTTTAGTGCGATGAGGTTGAGGGGTTACTAGAGGCGCTTCCTTAGAGGTATAAAGGCGGAGGTCAGCGGCAGTTTTACAAATAAAGAAAAAAACATCATTATCCGGCCGTCTAGCTCGACCCTCGTCCCCCTGGCTGTTACCTACTCAGAGAGTCTGAGGAATTTTATACCAGCCATCAAAAGGAATTTCCAGGGGGCGGGGGAAGAGTGTGACGTGCTGAGAGACGGCCACATGATCTCCGCCTACAGGAGGAACAAAAATCAAAGATATTTTAGTCCATACTAACCTCAACAAAAATAATGACCCTAGGGAGGCGCTTCAGATGTTGGTTTTATACGTCTCCCCCACATGTTTAACCCCCACAGCAGAGTTGGTTTTAACCCAGGGCAGGTCCTGCAGCACACAACCATCAATGTGGTTTATGCAATTAGGTGCAGGGCCCGCCACACATTGTATGTGGGGGAGACAAGAAATGCACTATATTTAAGAATCAAGCAACACCAGTATATTTTAAATAAGGGTGATGGAACAACAGTTTTATATGAACATTTTAAACTCCACGGCTCTCAAAGTGTTCAGAGCATGGACCTGGAGAGCAACAGAGTCTGGACCACGGCTCAGCATCAGGGGCGGAGAGGAAGTGGATCCGTCTTTTAAAAACCATAGACCTTCCGGTTCTGAATGAAAAATACTGAAATGGATCCACTTCTCTTTTTAATCTCAGTTTTACAGGGTATTTTTAGAAATACTTCCTCCCACTGCTCTGGTCTCCTCTCTCCTCAGGTTTTATCTAGACCTCCTCTGCAGCGTATTATACCCAACCTTTAACCCCCCTCCATGCTTTCTTTTCTTTTCCTTGTTTTTCCTTCATTTTCTATTTTCTATGACTTTTTTTATTGCTTTAATCCATATTTATGATTAATAGTAACTGTATTTCTTGTAATATTTCCATATTTACGTCTTTTATAGCATTCTTCTCAGATTTTATTATTCTTTCCTTTCGGGGGTTAATTTCTACCTGCAGAGGAGGTCCTACCTAATATGTTAATATGTTTTTACGGTTTTTTAAATACATATTTTAAAGATGCCTTGGTTGTCCTTTATAACTTTTATTCTGCCTTATCTATATTTTAATAATTTGATTGTGCTTCTGTCTTTATTATTATTATTATTATTATTATTATTATTATTATTACACATTGAATTACTTGCTTCATGATTTTAACATGATAATACACAGGCCATTGGTTTTATGCATTTTACTAACAGTGTGGTTTTATTCTATGATGTATTTTAAATTATTTATGGTTATTTATTGTGTGGCACTTTTTACCTTTTAAAGCCAGACAGTATTTCAGACCCTTTATATGTTTTTATTTTATTTTTTTAGGTTAAATATTTTTTAGGTTAAATAATGTTTTTAATATTAGGATAGAATTTCTTTTGTATTGTGCGTGCCCCAAACCTAACCCTAGCCTTAACCTGTCTCAAATAAGACCCTCATAATTTGGGACACTCAGTTTTTGGAAAATAATTTGGGACACAAAACTGCACGTAAGCCCAAATACTCTTAAGATTTCTGTAATACAGTGATGAATAAATTAAAAAGTTAAGTTGAAAAACATAATTTAAAGACTGAGCCAACAGAGTGAACTGTGAGCTGAACTGAGCATGTGTAAAGAAAGAGAAGGAGCTGTGCTGTCACCTGCTGGCTGTCTGACTCAACTGATATGATGCTTTCATCCAAACACATTTTTACAATGAGCATCTCATTCCCACTCTCAGCAGTGATAGAGAGCTGACGTTAAAGACACTGACTGAACTGAGAACTGAAATACAAACCCTGTAAAAGACAGAAAGTTACGCAGATCAATTTCATGAAAAACTAAGGAAAAAAACTTTATTGTTATAACATAAAATATTCAGGATTACAGAGATAGCTGTGGCTGGCAGTAAAGGAGCAATTCAAACTTAAAGTAATGATTTCATATTGAATATGTTTAAATCATAATTATATCAAGACGGCCGGGGGAACTGTTTCTGATCTACGGAGATTTCAGCTTCTCTTCAGATCAGTTCAGAAGTGATGCTCTCTGGTGACAGCGGTGATGTCATCATCATATTCATCATCCAATCCCTCCTCAGCCTGGGTGGGCGAGGTCATCACCATGGCAACAGGTAGGCCATTTCCTACAGTCAGAGCAGGTTAGAAAGAAAATGTAGATAATTGATCAGCTGAAGAGTTCTGTTAAATACAACCAAACATCACTGACTCTTCACTACATCTCAGCAGTGTTATAGACTGTCTATTCATGTATATTGTGTTATTACCATATCACTTTCGCATATCCTTCGTCTTACTTACACCTCACTTTGCACCGGCTTTGTAATGCCTACTTAATCTGTACTTCATGTAGCCTATTGTATTCTGTTTTAAAACCTGTTCTCAACGGCCTGCCTGGTTAAATAAAAGTTAAAAAAAACAATAGTGGTGAGATAGATTGTAAGGTCAGTGAATGATTCAGAGAGTTACCTGTGGCCCTGCGTCGATATGAAGACACCATGATGAAAGTGGAGATGCAGTACGGACAGAACACCACCAGGTGGCAGACTAGTCTGATCACAAGGTGGAGGCAGTCTGAGGCCAGGGGCGGAGCTGAGGTGTAAGGGGGCGGTGGCGAACTTGGAGATTGGCTTGTGGTCGTAGGAAGGCTTGTGGTCGTAGGTTTCTCTGTAGAGAGAATCAGCTGTCAGGTGAATATCTGGATGAATGAACTCCTGAAATCAAAGGTAACCTCCTCACCTGTGACAGAGACCCAGCTGGGTGGAGACTCTCCAACACTGCTGATGTTGCACTTGTAGAGGCCTTCATCAGACCTGGAAACATGGTGGATGGTCATGTGACCTGCAGGCTCAGTCCTGATGAAGGAGCCATCTTTATAGAAATCAGCTGGGAGGTTGGAGGACGTCTTTGTTTTACAGTGCAGAGTGAGGTCTTCTCCCTCCGTCACAGGGAGGACAGGACTCTGCAGGATCACTGGTCCACCTCAACACAGAGACAAACTACAGCATGTCATCCATTCACACACAGCTTCATCAATGCTGACTCCACAGTCTGATCTTACCAGTGACAGTGATGTTGATGCTGTTACTGGTTGCTCCCTCTCTGGACTCACACCAGTAAACTCCACTGTGTCGTGACACAATGTGGCTGATGTTACAGATAGAACCAGCAGGTCTTCCCCAGCCATCTCCACACTGAGTCCTGGTTTCTCTGGTTGTGTTCCTCCTCAGAGTCCATCCAGCAGAGCTGTCGTCCTCCTCACAGCTCAGAGACACAAACTGTCCTTGAAACATCTGAGAGCTGCTGGGACTCACAGTCAGAGAGGCTGGAGGGAGGAGGGTTTAGAAAACACTAAGCTGGCATTAACATGCGTCCTGAGTGATCAGATCACAGGTGTACAGCTCTAAGTACAGGTGAAAACACTCTCAAGGGTGGCAGTAGCTCAGTCTGTAGGGAGTTGGGTTGGGAACCGGAGGGTCACTGGTTCAAGTCCCAGTACGGACCAAAGTACAGAGTGTGGATTGGTAGCTGGAGAGATGCCAGTTCACCTCCTGGGCACTGCCAAGAGCTCTGGAGCAAGGCACCGTACCCCCCCTCAACCGCTCAGGGCGCTGGTCCAGCACTGGCAGCCCACTCACTCTGACATCTCTCCATTTGTGCATGAATAGGTCCTGAGCATGTGTGTGTATTTCAGGCCTGTCTGTAGTGATTTCTAACAAAGTGTAAATTGTAATTTCCCCACTGGGGATCAGTAAACAGTATAAATTAAAAAAGACGCATTTGGAGGTGGTTTGAGCCGCATGTGTCCACATTCTAATAGCAGTGAGAGCGGGACTGTGTGCTGTGTCCACATTAAAGACCAGCCTACTCAACTGTGAGCTGAAATCCGTAGGCTAGCATAATCATTCAAAGTGTTTCTCATGTCACAGAAACCACTGAGTGAATCATGTGCTTTAGATGTTATTATCATATTCTGTTAGTAGTGTGTCTGTGTTTTTGTTCCTGCATGCTGTCTGCTCCTATTCCTGGCTGTCTCGAGCTCTCTGCAGCACTGTTGCCTTGAAACTAATGTTATTTTTAGTTTCATAAAATTTTCCCGAATTCACCAATGTAGGACATTAGGCTACTACCAAACTTCCTGCTCTTTTGTTGTCTTGAGTGGTCAAAGCAGCCACTGTGAAACGGTTTCATTTCTGATAAGTTCTTCACAATAAAAGACCTCCGTTATCTTTGGTATTTGAAAGCTTTTATTATGAAGCAGCAAAATCAGGAAATGTTGGGGCTTCATCAGTAGTAACGTAACTCAATGCAACATAAGATGAAGCAGTTATAATATAAACTGAACTTCAAACAGAGATTCAGATAGAAACTACAAACGTACTGACAGTTGAACACACTGAGACTTTTAAAAACATATTTCTGTCCTGGGGCCTCATTTATAAAACTGTGCGTAGATTCTATTCTGAAAAATTTCGTACACAAAAACTAAATTCTGACTTATAACACCTTGAAAAAATGTGGGAAAAACACGATTCAGCGATAGAACATGAAAACAAAATCCTGTTTTTGTGGTGTTCATATTTTTGTTACACAGCCTTAATACTTAAGATTTAGCTCAATTACCAATGATATGTACATCATTTATGGTTCATATTTGCCATTTAGCCCTGTGAGATCACATTTATGATCATATGATCATTTTCGTTTTTTGTGAGAGAACAAGGAAATTCAATTATTAAAAAGGTAAAAAATAGAAACAAGATTTTTGATCATTATTGGTGCTTATTTCTTAGAACTTAATCAGAACAGGTGAAAGTGCTTGAAATGTAACAATTTTGTAACTTTGTGTGGGAATAGCAGGTGCAGAAAGACACCATTCCCACACATTCATAGCACCTACAATTATTACACTTTGGTCCAGTAGACCCGAACACCTCATGTGTAATCAGGGCATGAAATTGGCACCCGCCCACCCGCCAAATGCGGGTAACTTTTGTGATTGGCGGGTGAAACTGTCAATCTACCTGCCACGTTGGCGGGTAGCCAATGAGAATTGAGTGATTCAGACACCTAACTATCGGTAAGCAGGGTAACCGTTGCTTACGGGCCTGGTCCAATCAGGGGCCCGCATCACTGGAAGACATTGATTGACAGCCGGGGCCACCTATTGCATTTTCATTACTCACACAATCCCAGCAGTCCCACGTGCAGCCACTGACCAAGCGGGAGTGAGAACGGGTAAAATTAATTTCCTAGTTTCTGATATGAAGACGAGACGTGTGTGTGACTCGAACATCTCACGTTTACCAATAAAACGTACAGCGAAAGACCGTGCAAAACTTTTCAGACCGTCCTGCCAACATGTATACATTTTAACATCAATGTACGCTGGAACGATTTTATACTCTAAAGTCAGCGGCTGCTGTTTCAATCTGTCGTCTCTCTGCAGCGGGCGGGGCTGCTACTGACGCGCACACACAATCACACACAAACACACACACACACACAAACAATCACACACAAACGCACATGGTGGATGCAGGAAAAAATGCAGATGAGACCTACAGGGTGACCTAAATTGAGGACAGCTTCTCTCGTTATTGTAAGTGCAATGATAAGTTAAAGTCCAATAAGTACTTTATCAAACCGTATGAATGTGTGTCCCAGGCCAGGATAGAAAATTAACTAATTAGTTAATGTAAAGATTAACAAGCCAATGACAACGACAGATATGTTCATATTTGATTCATTCAATACATTCTTATTTTGTGTCTTAAATCCACCAGCCTTTTTCATATTTTACCAACATTTGCAGCATCCTGAGCCTTTTTGGTAAGGTTCCTAGGAAATCTCAGCCCAGAGTAATTCATTAATAGTAATAATTATTATTATCCCCAAAACAAGTTTCCTTTTTATTTATTTTTTTATTTTTAAGAACTATACAAAAAAAATTCTTGTGTTATGGTGCGCATTCACCAGTGTTTTGTTGTTGTTGTGGTGGCGTAGGCTACTCCTGATTTTGTCAGTCATCTCATCTCTTATATCAGTGGCGTAACGAGCCAACACCGGGCCCCTATGCAGGATTATCAAGGCGGGGCCCCCATACTACAGCACGTGATGACGGAGCAATGTCCACCAGTAGGCTACCATCAATAGGACAGGATAGGATCATAGAGACACAGCAATTCCTGTTTTTCACCTTTATGACGCAAAAAAAAAACTGGCTGGTAAAAAGTCCCTCTGTCCCCACAGTGGCTGGTGGTCAAAAAAGTTAACTTCATGCCCTGTGTGTAATAGTTATGTGTAGGAGGGTGTACTGTGTGCAGTCATTGAAAATAAGTTATTTGATATTTTCTTCACAGAAAATGAGCCAAGGCCAATGAGTTTGAGTTAGAAGAAATAACAAAAAGCATAATTTTTCTTTATTATTAAAATTTAGAGTGCGCTCACATCAACAGATTCTCACTCCCATCTCGTAAAATACGGACGTTTGGTCAGGTGCCTTTATCGTTCCTATTGACGCTAAAAGTCTCCTTTAGCGTCCTCTGCACGGTGCGGGAGGATCCCCTGCCTCTCCTCGTTGCTGGCAGCCCCTCGCCGGGCGCCGCAACCGGCTCTGGGTCGGCTTGGAAAGAACGGGATTGTTGGGTTAAGAAAAACAAAAACTGGATTGGGTTCGGAAAACAGGGATACCATCGGAGTTCACTAAAACGCAGTCTACAAAACCTTGGGACCGTTAGGCACGATCACACGCATGGTCAAAAGGTTGCGGGAAACTGGGCACATTTTTAAGCATGGAAATTCTCTATAAATCCCGACGTTTGCGAGGAATGTTGCGACGGCAAATTTCACCCTGCTTCACGCAACTTTTTTTTGCGTAACAGGTTTTAAAAATGAGGCCCCTGGACAAGTCCTGCTATCTGTCGTTTATGTGAAGTAACAGCTGACATTATGTCATACACAAACAGCCTTTATGCAAACGCTGATGATGTCCATGTTTCTTTGCATATAGAGTGGGGAAGTAAGATCCAATCATAAGTGGTCACAGAGAACACATTTGGAGACACATTCTACAGACAGGTGAAAACTCACACACCTAGAGCTGTCTGCATGTGATTGGATCACTCAGGTCGGATTTAAATACCAGGTCACAATAGGCCCTAAATGACCCCGAGAAGAAAGGCTGAAACCCAAACTTGTATTCTAATGTGTGTAACCTTCATAACGTGATGAATGTAACGTCTAATGTATGATTCAATACGTGATATGTGAGGACAAAAAAAGACAAAAACTGGTAATTTACTTGCATGAATGTGATGCATCATGTAAACAGAACTTTTTCAGTTTCAGGTGCTCAGGTAAATATCTGTCAGACAGGAAAATAAATCCTCATATTGAAATGAACTTGAACATCTCTATAGACTGACACACGGCATGTTGTACTTTTGTGCTGTGATGGATTTACTAAGTGTGAAGAGGAGGCAACTTCAGAAAAGGGAAGCTGTGTGGTTTAGTACATGTCAATCTTTTATTCTTAGTAGCATCTAACTTTAGAAGGGAACAAATCGTTGCTGTTGGGTGTAAACCTTGTATGTCCAACTTCGTTGCTTTGCAGGAAATGAACAAAATGCTCATTTGAAAACATTTTATTGAGCTAATGAAGTCAGACAAAATCAACCCGTCCCTGTTTGAATATCTGTAACCCTGTGTACTTTAATATAAAGTGTTCTCAGAGTTTATACTGACCTTGGTTTGTTGTGCTGCTCAGCAGTGAGGTCAGAACTGAAGAGAAATGGACCTCAGGTTAGTTTGAGCTTTTACTGCAGACAGACAGAACAACTGTGAGCTCAGAGAAGATGGAGTCCACACTAAATACTCTCAGCATCTTCCAGCTTTAACACCAGTTTATTCTGCTTTTCTAACACGCTGCAGCTCCGTCCAATAAGCTCTGACGTTAACCCTTTAACTACAGTTTCTCTGCAGCTGTTGTCACTTCCTGCTCTTAAAGGTTGTGTCAGCGTTAAGTGACAACCTTTTCTGAACGTTTTAAACAATGAAGCTAACAATGTGATGACAGAACAGAGTGTACTTACAGATCAGCCATTGCAGAGATGTTTGTGCCATCGTACCTGTTGGTGATGTGACATCAAGCACTTTGAATGTTTGACTCAGAGCAGCTAAAACCACCATTTCCTCTGTGGAGGGGTGCATCAGCCATCAGCCTTGTGGTTTCCCCTCCTGCAGTTGATAGGACAGTTGGTCTCTTGTCTTAGTTTATAATCATAGAGATGAACATTGTTGATTGTGATAAAACATTCTTAATGAAGATTATTTCTATTAATTCATCTAAAAAATGTAAAGTAAATGTAAAGTAATTTAAGGACACATGCTGATGTCTGTAACTGTTCTCTGTCACCCGAGTCATAGTTATCCAGGGAAGGGTTGACCCAACTGGACAGTTTTAGATGCTCCGAAGACATTTTGTTTCTCATCTGAGAGACTTAGCTATGTAACCTCTGTTGGGTCGTTAGCATTGCCAACATTGTTCAAACTTGGCCTTGATGTCTCCAACAGCCAGGAGCACCAACGAAGAAAGCGGCTTTGATCATTTTGACAATGACCCCAAAGAGGTTAAATAGTTGTGTTTTCCTACCGTTCAGTCATAACTGAAGAAGTCTTTCAGATGAGAGACGAAACGTCTTTGAGCACCTTTAACCCTTTGGGTTTAACCCTTACCACCAAATACACGAGTTTCGAGGCTCAGTTTAATTGAGGTGACCTAGTTTTCTGTAGAAAAAAACACCACTAAAGATAGGTAGAGGATGTCACACTCTGTGAGCCACAACTAAACCACAACAAGCTGCAGTACTTTCTATCTGACTGGAAACACACAGACAGCATCACAACATCAATCTGACTCCAGAACAGCAAAGACTTTAAAAGACCCTGGAAAAAAACTTTATTGAAAATATTTTGGATTACAGAGATAGCTGGGGCTGGCAGTAAAGTAGCAATTCAAATTTAGAGCAATAATTTCATATTGACTGTGTTTAAATTATATCAAAATGGCCACGGCACAGGAACTGAAGACGGCCGGGGGGAACTGGGGACGCGACAAATGTTTCTGATCTACAGACATTTCAGCTTCTTTACAGTTCATTTCAGAAGTGATGCTCCGTGGTGGCAGCGGTGATGACGTCATCATAGTCATCATCCAATCCCTCCTCAGCCTGGTTGGGCGGGGTCGTCACCACAGAGACAGGCAAGTCATTTCCTACAGTCAGAGCAGGTTAGAAAGAAATTAAAATGTTGAGTTCTGTTAGAGACAACTCAACCCCACAGCGGTAGTGTGATATTGATTGACTTAGTGAAAAACTCACTCCCAGTTCGTCAAAACGGATGCTTGGTCAGGTACCTTTGGTGTTTATTTACTGAGGCATGAAGTCTATAGCGTCTCAGACTAGATGCTTTCAACTAATTCCAATGTAATCCCATCCACTGCAATTTTTGATGCTCTCGCATCATGTTTTTACGCTCTGGGGGAAAGTCCTGTGTTTGTTTGACCCATCCACCACCCGAACCTGTGCCTTATGTGTCGTTATCAGATGCTGATAGTCACTGACCAAGGGTCAGTATGTAGAAAAGTTGGGAGTGAGAACAGGGTGCATTAATTGATTGATTGATTGATTGATTGATTGATTGATTGTAAGGTCAGTGAATGATTCACAGTGTTACCTGTTGCCCTCTGTCGATATAACGACACCATGAGGAAAGTGGAGATGCAGTACGGACAGAACACCACCAGGTGGCAGACCAGTCTGATCACAAGTTGGAGGCGGTCTGAGGCCGTAGGTGGAGCTGAGGTGTCAGAAGGCAGCAGAGAATTCGGAGATTGGCTTGTGGTCGTAGGTTTCTCTGTAGAGAGAATCAGCTGCCAGGTGAATATCTGGATGAATGAACTCCTGAAATCAAAGGTAACCTCCTCACCTGTGACAGAGACCCAGCTGGATGGAGACTCTCCAACACTGCTGATGTTGCACTTGTAGAGGCCTTCATCAGACCTGGAAACATGGTGGATGGTCATGTGACCTGCAGGCTCAGTCCTGATGAAGGAGCCATCTTTATAGAAATCTGCTGGGAGGGTGGAGGACGTCTTTGTTTTACAGTGCAGAGTGAGGTCTTCTCCCTCCATCACAGGGAGGACAGGACTCTGCAGGATCACTGGTCCACCTCAACACAGAGACAAACTACAGCATGTCATCCATTCACACATAGCTTCATCAATACTGACTCCACAGTCTGATCTTACCAGGGACAGTGATGTTGATGCTGTTACTAGTTGCTCCCTCTCTGGACTCACACCAGTAAACTCCACTGTGTCGTGACACCATGTGGCTGATGTTACAGGAGGGACCAGCAGATATTCCCCAGCCATCTCCACACTGAGTCCTGGTTTCTCTGGATGTGTTCCTCCTCAGAGTCCATCCAGCAGAGCTGTCGTCCTCCTCACAGCTCAGAGAGACAGACTGTCCTTTAAACATCTGAGAGCTGCTGGGACTCACAGTCAGAGAGGCTGGAGGGAGGAGGGTTTAGGAAACACTAAGACCCCATTTTCACCTGGCATTAACTTCTGTCCTGAGTGATCAGATCACAGGTGTACAGCTCTAAGCACAGGTGAAAACACTCTCACAACGCATTGAGATCGGATCACATGTGCCGCATGTGTCCACATTCTAATAGCAGTGAGAACGGGACTGTGTCCTGTGTCCACATTAAAGACCAGCCTACTCAACTGGGAGCTTAAATACGTAGGCTGACATAATCATTCATAGTGTTTCTCATGTCACAGAGACCACTGAGTGAATCATGTGCTTTAGATGTTATTATCATATTCTGTTAGTAGTGTGTCTGTGTTTTTGTTCCTGCATGCTGTCTGCTTCTATTCCTGGCTGTCTCGAGCTCTCTGCAGCACTGTTGCCTTGAAAATAATGTTATTTTTAGTTTCATAAAACATTCTCAAATTCACCAATGTAGTACATTAGGCTACTACCAAACTTACTGCTCTTTTTTCGTCTCCTTCTGTGATTTATTAGTCTCTTATTACCAGAGCTATACAGCGCTGTCTGGAGTTGACGGTAAACTTAGTGGTCAAAGCAGCCGCTATGAAACGGTTTAATTTCCGATAAGTTCTTCACAATAAATGTCCTCCGTTATCTTTGGTATTTGAAAGATTTTATTATGAAGCAGCAAAATCAGGAAATATTGGGGCTTCATCAGTAGTAACGTAACTCAATGCAACATAAAATTAAGCAGTTATGATATAAACTGAACTTCAAACCACAGAGATTCAGTTAGAAACTACAAACGTACTGACAGTTGAACACACTGAGACTTTTAAAAACATCTTTCTCTCCTGGACAGGTGCTGCTATCTGTTATTTATGTGAAAGTAACAGCTGACATTATAAACACACAACCAACCTTCATGCAGTAGCTGATGATGTCCATGTATATTTGCATATAGAGTGGGGAAGTAAGATCCAATCATAAGTGGTCACAGAGGACACATTTGGAGACACATTCTACAGACAGGTGAAAACACACACACACACACACACACACACACACACACACACACACACCTAGAGACGTCTGCTTGTGATCAAATCACTCAGATCAGATTTTAATACCAGGGGTCTCATTTATAAAACTGTGCGTAGGATCCTTACTAAAAGTTTACTTACGCCCAAAAGCCCAAAATGTCGTACACCCAAAAAAAGTCAGATTTATAAAACCGTGTGTAGGCACACCTGTAAGCAATGTTCCCTTTATAAATCAGAAATTACCTACAAGTGTGTGTACGTGGATCAGCCTCTTACCCCGCCCTGTACACGCCCATTTTTAACCATAAATATTCAATGCAAAGCTCCTCATGAATGCTGATCAGTATGTCAATGACCCTGGCAGCTGTTCTATCATTACGCCGAATCATGATGACTGGCGGAGAAAAAGCAAAAAACTTCTCAGACGTTCAGGAATTGCTGCCAATTGAATTATAATTTCAGCCTGTTCGTGCACAGTATGGGGAAACCTGATCTATAGACTACCTATATTAATAATACATCCAAAACGGCAGACATTACAGCTCTCGGGGACAGCTTCCATATACCAGACCTATATGATAAGATTTAACAGAACTATATATTATAACCAAACAAGCCTTAGCGATAAAGTTGAAGATTATATATAATATTTTTTTTAAAACACTTAGCTGTCTTCCATTCCCCTCTGGAAACAGCCGGTTGCCCCCAGAGTGGCAAGGACCTGTATTTGGACCGGGATGGCACGGTTCCGGCGCGTTGCCCTCTCTACTGGACCCAATTCAGTACTACATAGATCCAAGAGCACAGCTTTAGGGAATTTAAATCAGCATATTAGCCATTAGTCATTGTCATGGTCCCTGAAGTCTCTTTCTCTCCTGATTCTTCCATTGGGGGTTAGTCCTCCTGCAGGGCCAGCAGTGCCATCATGCAGCATTACGCAAGGGGGTCACCGCAGTATTTATGTTTACAACAATTTGTGATTGTTAACACCTTGCCAAAATCACAGCATCAACGAGTGGTATCCCCCCACCCCGAGATACAATCTGAAGACGAAAGTGTAATAGGCAAACACACTTTTCTTCATGCAGGTTTTGTTATGAACAGCATTAAAGTTCGGACTCATAACGAGGACATTAAGTGTAACGATTGCGCAAGAGCTTAATGGCTGTATTTTCAGACTTTGGCACTTGATGATATATGCACAATATGAAAGACAGATATTTAGTTGTTAGTTGTTGTTCTGCAGTCATCTTATGGTAGGGTATTTGATGCTATCCTGTATTCCATGCAGTCGGGCCATCTCCTCCTCCTGCGCTCCGTAGCGGACACGGTGAGGCAGTCCCGATTAAATATTAAGAACGGATTTTTATTTAAAATTTGAGTTGGAGGTGTTTATGGAACAATTATCACTCAGTACAGTTGCAAATAACACTGCAGGATTTAAATTTCATGGTAACGTGGATGACATGGAGTGAAAAAATGTGTGTGAGGCATTAATACTTGAAAATATTAAGAGTAATCGTTATTCCCATTTACTTTCTGCAGTCTGACTTCAGTTCACCACCTCACCATCTGCGTCGCCAATTCCTATTTAGTCTCCAAAGTGTGCGTACGCATGGGTCAGAGTTTGCGTGAAGGACCGCACCTTCTCCCGTCAAGTTCGTTTTTTATAAATCACAACCTTTGCGCGGGAAGTGGTGTACGCACGTTTTCAGCCCCGTTTTGTGCGTACGCCACGTTTATAAATGAGACCCCAGGTCAGAACAGGCCCTAAATGACCCCGAGAAGAAAGGCTGAAACCCAAACTTGTATTCTAATGTTTGTATTCTTCTTCACGTGATGAATGTAACGTCTAATATATAATTTGATACATGCGAGGACAAAACCTGGTCATTTACTTGCATGAATGTGATGCATCATCTAAACAGAACTACAGGTTTTTCACAATGCAGCATGTTTCAGTGCTCAGGTAAATATCTGTCTGATATGAAAATAAATCCTCATATAACTCTGATCCTGTTGATGAAATGAACCTGAGCATCTCTATAGACTGATATACGGCATGTTGTACTTTTGTGCTGTAATGGATCTAATAAGTGTGAAGTGTTTGAATATCTGTAACCCTGTGTACTTTAATATAAAGTGTTCTCAGAGTTTATACTGACCTTGGTTTGTTGTGCTGCTCAGCAGTGAGGTCAGAACTGAAGAGAAATGGACCTCAGGTTAGTTTGAGCTTTTACTGCAGACAGACAGAACAACTGTGAGCTCAGAGAAGATGGAGTCCACACTAAATACTCTCAGCATCTTCCAGCTTTAACACCAGTTTATTCTGCTTTTCTAACACGCTGCAGCTCCGTCCAATAAGCTCTGACGTTAACCCTTTAACTACAGTTTCTCTGCAGCTGTTGTCACTTCCTGCTCTTAAAGATTGTTTCAGAGTAAATAGACAACTTGTTTTGAACGTATTAAACAATGAAGCTAACACCGTAATAACAGAACAGAGTGTACTTACAGATCAGCCATTGCAGAGATGTTTGTGCCATCGTACCTGTTGGTGATGTGACATCAAGCACTTTGAATGTTTGACTCAGAGCAGCTAAAACCACCATTTCCTCTGTGGAGGGGGGGGTGCATCAGCCTTGTGGTTTCCCCTCCTGCAGTTGATAGGACAGTTGGTCTCTTGTCTTAGTTTATAATCACACAGATGAACATTGTTGATTGTGATCAAATATTCTTAATGAAGATTATTTCTATTAATTCATCTAAAAGATGTAAGTAATTTAAGGACACATGCTGATGTCTGTAACTGTTCTCTGTCACCCGAGTCATAGTTATCCAGGGAAGGGTTGACCCAACTGGACAGTTTTAGATGCTCCGAAGACATTTTGTTTCTCATCTGAGAGACTTAGCTATGTAACCTCTGTTGGGTCGTTAGCATTGCCAACATTGTTCAAACTTGGCCTCGATGTCTCCAACAGCCAGGAGCACCAACGAAGAAAGCGGCTTTGATCATTTTGACAATGACCCCAAAGAGGTTAAATAGTTGTGTTTTCCTACCGTTCAGTCATAACTGAAGAAGTCTTTCAGATGAGAGACGAAACGTCTTTGAGCACCTTTAACCCTTTGGGTTTAACCCTTACCACCAAATACACGAGTTTCGAGGCTCAGTTTAATTGAGGTGACCTAGTTTTCTGTAGAAAAAAACACCACTAAAGATAGGTAGAGGATGTCACACTCTGTGAGCCACAACTAAACCACAACAAGCAGCAGTACTTTCTATCTGACTGGAAACACACAGACAGCATCACAACATCAATCTGACTCCAGAACAGCAAAGACTTTAAAAGACCCTGGAAAAAAACTTTATTGAAAATATTTTGGATTACAGAGATAGCTGGGGCTGGCAGTAAAGTAGCAATTCAAATTTAGAGCAATAATTTCATATTGACTGTGTTTAAATTATATCAAAATGGCCACGGCACAGGAACTGAAGACGGCCGGGGGGAACTGGGGACGCGACAAAAGTTTCTGATCTACAGACATTTCAGCTTCTTTACAGTTCATTTCAGAAGTGATGCTCCGTGGTGGCAGCGGTGATGACGTCATCATAGTCATCATCCAATCCCTCCTCAGCCTGGTTGGGCGGGGTCGTCACCACAGAGACTAGCAGGTCATTTCCTACAGTCAGAGCAGGTTAGAAAGAAATGAAAATGTAGAGTTGTTAGTTTTTCTGTTAGAGATAACTCACCCCCAGAGAGGTAGTGTGAGATTGATTGATTTAGTGACACAATCACTCCCAGTTTGTCCAAAATCAATGCTTGGTCAGGTGCCTTTGGTGTTAGTTACTGATCTATAAAGTCTATAGCATCTCAGACTCAAGACTTTCAACTAATTCCAATGTAATCCCATCCACGGCAATATTTGACGCTCTGATTTGGGACCGGTTTAGCATCTCTTTTCAACATGCAAGGTAAAACCACTTAGTTAGTGTTAGGAAAAGATTGTGGAACGGGACATGAACAGCAGTTTACAGGGAGAAAGTCCTGTGTTTGTTTGACCCATTTACCACCCTAACCTGCGTCCAGATTTTTGGTAAGCGCCAAGATTGAGCTGCTGCTCTGCCTGGTGCGTCCCATACAGACGCTATAGGAAGCCTTGTGTGTCGTTATCAGACACTGAGAGTCACTGACCAAGCATCATTATGGTGACAAGGTGGGAGTCAGAACGACTTGCATTAATTAATTGATTGTAAGATCAGTGAATGAGTCAGAGTGTTACCTGGGGCCCTTTGTCGATATAACGACACCATGATGAAAGTGGAGATGCAGTACGGACAGAACACCACCAGGTGGACGACCAGTCTGATCACAAGGTGGAGGCGGTCTGAGGTTGTGTCAGGGGGCGGAGCCATGGATGTATCAGGGGGAGGAGCCGTAGTTGAGTCAGAGGGGGTCGAAGGTGGGCTTGTGGTGCTCGTGGTTGTAGATTTTCCTTTAAAGAGAATCCTAACTGTCAGGTGAATATCTGGATAAATTAACCAGCTCCCAGTTTTCGTTTGGGAGTTTGACACCTTCTCCACATTTAAAAGTAAGCTTCAAACTCTCCTTTTTGATAAGGCTTATATTTAGGGCTGGCTCACGTTTGCCTTGGACCAGCCCTAAGTTATGGAGCTATAGGTTTAGAATGTTTGGGGGACTTCCTGTAAAACACTGAGTTCCTCTTACTCATCCTCTCTCTCTCTCTCTCTCTCTCTCCATCTCTGTGCATTCATGTCCCATTAATTCATGTTACTAAGTTAGCGCTGGGGAGCCTTTTCCCCTGAGTCCATGTGCTCTCTCGCCTCACAGGTTTCCTTGGATTGTGGTGGCACCTGGATCATGGTTGCAGCTGCTTCCATGGTCCTGCTTGATGCTACTTTGATGTGCTGCAATGTTACTAATATTATTAGTCAAAGTTCTAGACCTACTCTAATCTGTAAAGTTGCCTGTACTTCTGTCATGATTTGACCCTATAAATTAAATTGATATGAATTTATTCTCCTGAAATAAAAGGTAACCTCCTCACCTGTGACAGAGACCCCTTGATCTATTGATTCGTGTACAGGGAAACGATTTTCTACTTTATTTCGTGCTGGTCACCACAAAATTGGAACGTTACTATTTCATGAACTGCCCTGACACTAGGCTGCAGCTTGGCTGCAGTCTGCTCTGGGGGAGATGGTGACAGCACCATCCGCGGTCTCTGGGGGACACAACAACGGGGACGCCACACGCGGTAGATGGTGAAAACAACGGCCGCCGGGACACGAGCCGCGGTCTCTGGGGGACGCAACAACAGGAAAATTAAACGCTGCACACCGGCGACAACAACGCCGACAACAACGGGACACGCTAAAACAACAACAAGGGATGGTTGTGGTTAGGAGAAGAAGAACATGGAAAGGAACTACCACATGCGGGATGCGATCCCCGGTCTCCGGAGTGAAAGTCCTATGTTATTTGACCCATCCACCACCCCAACCTACCTCCTTACGCGGCTTTTCGGCTTTTCAATACTACTCGCTACCATAGTCGTGCTGTTATCACGTAATATGCTTCCCATTCAAATACATTACTTTAAAATTCGTGCTCACAAACACGATAAAAAACAGAAAAACGTGTCCCTGTACACGAATCAATAGATTAAATAACGTCACTATTTCACAAACTGCCGTGCGACTGGGCTGTTAATGCATAAGGCTCAGAGATGGCTGCAGCAGAATCGGAGATTTCCTTTTTTTTTTATTCCACACATTTTTCTTCTTAGGCAAAACCTGGTGCCTGCATTACCCACAATGCACCTCTCCATGTGGCAGCTTTGCTGCAGCAGTAAGCTTACTTCTTTATAACTTCACATCCCTAGAGTTTTTTACTTTTCAGGCGTCACCCAGCTCCCTCTGATCCTTCCCTTCATACTATTTCAAACATTTGCAGTAGAACTCCCCAATAACTGAAACACACTGAGTCGGAAAATCAGTTTATTCAAGTCTGGTAAAACACACCGATAACAAACACAGAAGGTAATGAGGCAGGTGAGATCTATCCTTTCGTTAATAATGTTCTGAGAGAGATGGTTAATGTGTAACTAACTAACATTCAGGTTTTTTCCCCCAGATCTGCACACCCACAAACAGCATGTTCAAAAGCGGAGAAGTGTGATTTTCATGGCCCCCCAACGTCTCCTTCTTGGGATATGTGATTGCAGAGGGGGAGGTGCAAATGGTGCAACCCTTTCTCTGTTTGCTAACTTTTGTAGAAAGTTCATCAGAAACTTTAGTAGTGTTGCTGCCCCCCTTACATGTGCTAACCTCTCCAAAGTCCAAGAGTGTGTGGACTCCCAGGCTTGACTAATTGAAGGAATGCAGTACATCTGTCCCTGTATTGGTCCTACTTAGCATGCTTTGGCAGTTTGTGTTTGAGTTGTACGTGTCGGTGCAGTCCTGTCTCAGCAGGACCCTTAGGACAGCAAGCTTCACCCATGTGCCTTCCTCTCCCGGAAGTTGTCCCCCGCTGAAAAAAACTATGATGTTTGCAACCGGGAGCTGCTGGCCATCAATGTGGCGCCACTGGTTGGAGGGGTCAGAGCAACCATTCCTTGTGTGGACAGAGTATAAGAACTTTGAGTACCTCTGAACCGCCAAGATGTTAAACTCTCGCCAGGCAAGGTGGCCTTCGTTTTTAATACACTTCAACTTTTTTTGTCCTATTGCCCTGGCACAAAAATGTCCAATCTGGTGCTTTGTCCCCCTGTTTGACCCTGACCCTTCTCCTAGGCCTCCCTCGTTTATCCTTCCCTGCTCTTGTTTTGTTGAAGTGGTCACCTTGGAGGTAGAGGAATGGGTCAAATAGATGCACTCCCCTGCTCTGGCAAGCTGTCCGCTGAACTGGCTCTTTGTCCCTCCCAAGCTCAGGTCTCACTCCTCACACTTTTCCTGCCACCCGGGGGTCAGAAGGACCGTGTTCGCTGTACAGCAACACTTCTAGTGGGTGACCATGGACAAGTGGGGTAATATGAACTCAACTTAATAAGAACTTAACTTCAACTAAACCCATTTCTAACCTTAGTCGTGAGGATAGGTCAAAAATGTCCTCACATTCAAAATGTTATTGAAACACTAACATCACCAGAAACCAATTGTGAATGCTGAAATACTTGCCATTGTTGGGACTCGACTTATATTTGGGTATGAGTCGCCACAATGTGACTATGTGACATTTATCAACCAGAAATGTGAGAAATTAAAGGACACAAGCTGAGTTTCAAAGCTCAGTATGATTGTGGTGACCTAGTTTTCTGTAGAAACACACACCACAGAGACAGGCGGAGGATTTCTCCCTCTGTGAGCCACAACTAAACCACAACAAGCAGCAGTACTTTCTATTTGACTGGAAACACACAGACAGCACCACAACATGAATCTGACTCCAGAATAGCAAAGACTTCAGGAAAAACTGCGGAAACTTTATAGAAAGTATTCTGGATTACATAGATGGCTGTAGCTAACAGTAAACGATCAATTCAAACTAGAAGCAATGATGTTATATAAAATATGTTTAACGTCTGTGATCCTGAGTTCAGATCAGTTCAGAATGGATGCTCCGTGGTGACAGCGGTGACGACATCATCATAGTCATAATCCAATCCCCCCTCAGCCTGGTTGGGCGAGGTTGTCACCACGGACACAGGTAGGCCGTTTCCTACAGTCAGAGCAGGTTAGAGAGAAAATGTAGATAATTGATCAGCTGAAGAGTTCTGTTAGAGACAACTGTCAATCATCAGCACCGGTTGAGTTGAGAGTGTTACCTGTGGCCCTGTGTCGATATAAAGACACCATGATGAAAGTGGAGATGAAGTACGGACAGAACACCACCAGGTGGACGACCAGTCTGATCACAAAGTAGAGGAGGTCTGAAGTTACGTCAGGGGGTGGTGGCGAGCTCGGAGAGGGGTCTGAGGTCTTTAGTTTCCCTGTAGAGAGAATCAGCTGTCAGGTAGGCCTGGCAAACTCGATTCCTTTTAAGGATTCGTGTTATTCTGAGTCACTCACTAAACTGATCCGGGTTGTGCTAGTCACTTGAGTCACTCGAGTCAGTATTGCTAAATCGCCAAGGAAACTCAGTCCTAGCCCATTGTCTCTAACCACTAACATAGTAGGAAGTTCTGTGGATTCCCTCGGTGCAGACTCACTATTTCAGATCTGATCTGATATAGGCTTTCAATGTAGACAGAGAAACAGGAACGGAGAAATGCCCGCAGTGAATGAATTACATTTTTTTTTTTTTTTAAATCGATCAACCTAATTTTTATATACTACATCTATACACCAAACCTATAACCTATAAGCATGTTATTTCAGAAGTGAAAGAATGGCTTTTTTTGTGGATTTGCTTTTCACCCTGACTCGAGGAGAGACTTCACTCGCTCGTCTGCTACAGATCCACTCATGACAACGTTTTTCTGATTTGCGTGACTGACTGACTGACTGACTTGAGGACTCAAGAGCCCATGACTGATGAATCCCGTGGTCTGTGAGCTTGCAATGTGTGTGTGACTTGTGGAGTTGTGGTTATAAAGCTAATTTATAAAGCTTTTGGCAGCTAAGATGGCTAGGACTAGTAGTAGCTAATGTTGCAAGAGGTTTGTGTGTGGCGCTGTTATAATTTTAGATTGAATTGTAGTAGGACTCAACCCTTCCGAGTTAATGATACTAGAGACTTGCGATTCATTGGTTAATTTAAAGACACAAGTGAAAGAGTGAGTCACGCCTTAAATAGGTTTACTGTCAGGTGAATATGTGGATGAATGAACTCCTGAAATCAAAGGTAACCTCCTCACCTGTGACAGAGACCCAGCTGGGTGGAGACTCTCCAACACTGCTGATGAGACACTGATAGAGGCCTTCATCAGACCTGGAAACATGGTGGATGGTCATGTGACCTGCAGGCTCAGTCCTGATGAAGGAGCCATCTTTATAGAAACCAGCTGAGAGGTTGGAGGACGTCTTTGTTTTACAGTGCAGAGTGAGGACTTCTCCCTCCGTCACAGGGAGGACAGGACTCTGCAGGATCACTGGTCCACCTCAACACAGAGACAAACTACAGCATGTCATCCATTCACACACAGCTTCATCAATACTGACTCCACAGTCTGATCTTACCAGTGACAGTGATGTTGATGCTGTTACTGGTTGCTCCCTCTCTGGACTCACACCAGTAAACTCCACTGTGCCATGAGACCATGTGGCTGATGTTACAGATAGAACCAGCAGGTCTTCCCCAGCCGTCTCCACACTGAGTCCTGGTTTTATCACTCGTGTTCCTCCTCAGAGTCCATCCAGCGGAGCTGTCGTCCTCACAGCTCAGAGAGACATACTGTCCTGGAAACACCTGAGATCTGTTGGGACTCACAGTCAGAGAGACTGGAGGGAGGAGTGTGTGGTGTTTAAAGAAATCAGTTGATGTGACACTGCTTTGGCCATGTGAGGGAGTCATTTTGTTTGTAATATTGACTGGAAGAAACTACTTAACCGCGGCCATGTACCACAAAAGTTCCTTCTAACAAATAATGGAACATACTTGTCATTTAAGTTGATCCATTGATTCTATCCAGTGAAAGATGTCTTACAAAAGTTAGAGTGAGATGTACATTGTTCTTTCGAATGTAAGTTAAGTAGTCAATGTAAAAATGTCACAGAAGTTGAACGAACATGGGTCTACTGGATGAAACCTGCAGACCTGTAGTTTGTTTGACATAGCCATCCACCCTGACCTCCAACCCCCACGCATATAGATAGATACTAAGTATGAAACGCTATAGGCCAAAATTGTATACTTTTACATATACTGAACAAAATTATAAATGCAAGACTTTTGTTTTTGCCCCCATTTTTCATGAGCTGAACTCAAAGATCTAAGACTTTGTCTATGTACCCAAAAGGCTTATGTCTCTCAAATATTGTTCACAAATCTGTCTAAAATTTGTGTTAGTGAGCACTTCTCCTTTGCCGAGATAATCCATCTACCTCACAGGTGTGGCATATCAAGATGCTGATTAGACAGCATGATTATTGTACAGGTGTGCCCTAGGCTGGCCCCAATAAAAGGCCACTCTAAAATGTGCAGTTTTACTGTATTCGGGGGAGGGGGGTGGTCCGAAGACCAGTCAGTATCTGGTGTTAGGGTTAGGGTTAGGGTTCATCTGTGAAGAGAACACCTCTCCAAAGTGCCAGACGCCATCGAATATGAGCATTTGTCCACTCAAGTCGGTTACGACGACAAACTGCAGTCAGGTCGAGAGAGAGAGAGAGAGAGAGAGAGAGAGAGAGAGAGAGAGAGAGAGAGAAAGAGAGAGAGAGAGAGAGAGAGAGAGAGATGAACCCTAACCCTAACCAGCTACTGACTGGTATTCGGACCCCCCAAAACAAAAGTTTTGCATTTATAATTTTGTTCAGTGTACATATATACTTCACTTGCACATAAATGCATAACGTGAATATGAGGGTGTATGAATGTGAGTACGAATGTGTATTAACACTGGACTTTCACTCAGGAGGTTGAGGTTCGCTGCCCGTCTGAAACCAAAAGTCATTTTAATGACTTAGTGACTTATTTATGTTAATTTACCTAACAAACATACTTATTTTAACCCAAACCATGATCTTTTCCTAAAGCTTAGTATTTGTGCTTGAATTCACAACATAAACCATATGTGCTATTAACCGCATATAACATACCATAAAAGAATAGAAAAATAGATCAATATATCCAAGACCCTTGTGATTTTTATGTCATGCAACTTCTGAAGTCGGTACCTTTTTTTGTCCAATACTGGCACTGACGTCGGGTGCTTAAAGAGAAGTTTTTTCACCTCAAGGCATTCCTGCAAAACTGCGAGGTGCAAACCATAACCCTACGTAGGCTGCTAAATCTCACTCTGTTCTGATCAGGCACTACTCTGATCTATATAGAAAAACAAGTGTACTGACCTTGGTTTGTTGTGCCGCCCAGCAATGAGGTCAGAACTGAAGAGAAATGAGTTTGTGACACAACAAGACATTCAACGTTTAAATGTCTGAATACCAGCTGGAAAAGCATTCATACAACCTTTGAAAATGAAATTCTCACACATTTAAATTAACATTCAGGAGCATTTTCTAGCCAAAACATGAATAAGATGTAAAAACCAAACTATGGATTTCTCATGTTTTTCTTGTATTTCTTTTAGCTGATGGTTTTAGACACGCTCACAGAGTTTACTTACAGAGCAGCCAGAGTAGAGATGTGTCCTCCATCGTAACAGTTGGTGAAATGATGTCTACACTTTGTTCACTTGATAGTCATAGCATCAAGTAAACCCTCCCCCTTCCGATGTGACTGTGGCTCAGTGTTGCGGTTTCCTCCACAGTGTGAGAAACAGGGTTACTAGGTTTAACAGTGTGAGAAAAAACAGTTTGTTTAGTTTAAACAAAGCAGATACATTCACTTTTAAAACAAGGCACAGAACCATAACACAAAGTGAAGTGAATAGAAACTAAAAGATAACGTTGAGATGAAAATGAATCGACCCACACCTGAATGTAAATTAACAATAATAAAATGCAACACTTGTGTGTGTGTGTTTTCATTGTTTTGATGCCTGAGGTCAAAGTGATCTTTCCACAAAGGTTGAAGATATGTATTTTAAATCTGTGAGTGATTAATAGAGTAAATGACTTGACGATGATTTCCAAAAAAAACAAGCTGCATCTTCCTGTAGATGGCCGCGGTTTAGTTGAGAGGATGTGAACAGATGGGGATTTTGTACCCGCATGCCTGACAGCATGTCTCTGTTTCAACCACTGACATGTGGTCAGAAAGAGACTAAAATAAACTGTGTAGCTGCACGTTATCAAAATACACATGAAAAATCAGTCTGGTTTTCAGATAGAAGTAATGTACCTTGGTTCTTTCATGCGGTCAAAATAACATTTGTGGTTAAAATAAGAAAATGTGCAAAAGATTTGCGTTAATGTAACATGTAGTGTTGGGTACAAGGCGAGGCCGGCTGGAGGCGTTCAGGTCCTGGAGGGACAGCAGATTGCACCCAATCACCTTCTCAGCAGCATAGACTGTTTAAAGGAAGTGGGCATAGCTACTGTACTGCTTTAACACTGTTGGAATCAAGATAGACAGCTTAAAAAAAAAGAAGGATCAAAATCGATGCAGTAGAATGAGAGATATTGTCTTTTTTATTCTACACATTCTTCTGTCTTGTTAAAACCTGGTGCCTACATTACCCACAATGCAGTGGTACAGTGTGTTGATGCTAGAACTACAGAGGTTTGTAAATTCACTTCCTTCTTAACACACTAGATGGTATTATAAATGGAAAACAAGAGCATGAATGAGTATTCATATCAATACATGCAATACTTTTAGATACAAAGACAAAGTCTATCTTCAAGTAAATTACAACTATGATCTGACAACACACATGGAAAATATCTTCATTAAGAATATTTCATCACAAGCCAACAACGTTCATCTCTGAGATTATAAACTAACTAGAGACTAACTGTCCGATCAACTGCAGGAAAAATCACACGGCTGCTGCACCCGCCTCCACAGAGGAAACAGGGGTTTGAACTGCTCTGACCAACCTCAGCTCCACCCCTGGCCTCAGACCGCCTTGTGTTCAGCCTGGTCTGACACCTGGTGGTGTTCTGTCCGTACTGCATCTCCACTTTCATCATACTGTCTTTATATCAACACAGGGCCACAGGTAGCTCTCTTAATCATTTACTTACAATCAATCTATCAATCAATCCATCCATCAATATATCGTATACCACCACTCTAATGTTGATGATTGGCAGTTGTTTCTAACGAAACACTTGTTTTAACAGCTAATCAATTATCAAATTTTTTTTTCTGACCTGTTCTGAGTGTAGGAAATGACCTGCCTGTCTCCTTGGTGACGACCCGCCCACCCAGGCTGAGGAGGGATTGGATGATGACTATGATGATGTCATCACTGCTGTCACCACCGAGCATCACTTCTAAACTGATCTGAAAAGAAGCTTGACTGTGTCGAGTCCTCCGTAGGTCAGAAACAGTAGAGGACGCAAGACGCTTCCCTGTGGAACGCAACAGTTTGACTTGTAGATGTTGAACTTATCTTAGTAGCAGATAGTTCCTTAGATTCTGCCGTGAACCATGTTTTTAATTTTGTTTAGATGTCAAGTTTTTCTTCTCTGTTCACACAGAACCAGGCCCTTGTCATTGGCTTTGTGGATGATTGATGTTTAATTGGTGGCGAGCCCATCTGTAAAATAAATCACACTGACTAGTTGTTCAGCTTCACTGCATCAGTGCCTGCAAAGAAAAATTATAGTGAGAGAGCGTGAGTATAAAAGAAATGTGTTTTATCAGTTTCTTTTTAGCTACTGAGCTATTAAGCAGAAACTGTTCATAATTGTTTGTGTTATTGTTCGCTGACGCATGGTGAATATAATTTCTTTCAACATCAGGTTGTGTTGGTAATGTGCTAGCTGATTACTGATGAATACGTCCGACCTGCTGGTACTGGTGCCTTTCATCTGCATACGGCAGAACAGAAAATGTGCAGACTTTCCCTAAAGTTACCGGGGTCAGCCCTATGTTCTCACAGCCCAATGGTCCCACAGCCCTATGTTACCAAAGCCCTATGTTCCCACATTTCTAAGATTTTTCTTCAAATTAGGCTTAGGATTAAGGTTAGGGTTAACCCCTAACCTTAACCCCAAATTGGGAGAAAGGGGGATACAATCTGATACAAATATATGAAAAGGAAATGTGGGAACATAGGGCCTAATTTGGAAATAATCTTAGAAATGTGGGAACACAGAGCTGTGGGAACATAGGCACGTTCCCAAGTTACCAGTTAACGCTAGTGAAAGCTAGCTAGCTTGGTTGGCAGAGCGCTGAACACAACATTTTAAAACGACCACAATGAGGGCAAGAAAGTAGGTCATGCCAATAGCACAGGTTTCCTTTCATGAACTTGTAATCTTGGAACTAACAATTACCACAGAGACACTGCAATGTCCTTTTCACAAACCGCCACAAGAGGGGGGCCCCTAGTATAGCAACAGTTTGAGTTCAGCCTGAGAATCCGCAGTACACACAGGAACCATGAATGGACAAAGAATAGACATTGATGTAAAATGTAATTTCTGATGGTGTTAATCCGTAACTTTATGCCCAGTTGTGAAGATATTCTGGCAAAAGCTATGAACTTTGGTTGCTGAGAATATTGATGAGAGTTTTGTCTTGCTTGAAGGAATTGTTTGAGCCCCTGAAAAAGAATACATGGAACATATTCATGATTATATACAGTATGTTTAATCGTTCTTTTCAAATGGCCAAATTCCATATCTGTAAATCCACAGAAAGGAAACCATGCTTTATTGCCTTTAGCAATGAGTTCAAACAATGCATTCATTCAATGTAACACGGTCTTAAACAAAAAGCACTTTGAACTGTAACAGCTTGTATTTCTTTTCCTCTTTGTCTGCTATGTCCGTTTTTATAAATGATGCAAAGTGCTGTGTGTGTGTTTGATTGCTCACTAAAGATTGTGGGGCAAACAGGAGGCTGTTGCTCCCTCTGCTTAGAGCAGGAAACACAACTAGAAACAGCTTCATGTTTCTTTAAAGCTAACATACTCTCAGTGTTTGACATTTCTGATCAGTTCAGAGTTAACAGCAGCTGACATATTTGGACTCATTTTGTTTGCTGTGATCTGAAACCTGAATGACCTGTTCTTATTTCAAGCACTATTTGTTTGATTGTGCTCTGAACAATTTTAAACCATATCCTGTTCTATGCTCTCTGCAGTACATCAACATTTTGTCAATTCTGATAAGAGGACAAGCCCAGACATGCAGACCTCACTTTCAGAGTTATAGTTTAATCAAGCTTGATTGAGAACCTGAATTCAAAAGCCAACAAATACCTGATATGAAGCAAGGGCCTCCTTTACGACCCTGTTTTATATTGCTAACCCATCGAGAGATCAAATATGTTTTATACCCTTGATGATCTAAATGAAAACAATGAAAAACAGATTTCAGACACTAGCGTGGGAGCAGTAAAGTAACTGTAATGTGTACACTCTGTAGAAATCTAACTTGATATGATTGGTACGATCAGATGTGTGTGTGTGTGTGTGTGTGTGTGTGTGTGTGTGTGTGTGTGTGTGTGTGTCTGTCTTTCTAGCCCCTGGTTATCAAATGTGGCGTTAGGAAGGCACATATTCCCAGGGAGGGAAGAGTAAACAAGTATGGTGCCAGCGTGCATTCAGAGACATTTCAATCTGTCTATCTGTAACTGATTGTTGTGGTGTTGTCGCAAACATGAGAATGAGACATTCTGTCTTATTAAGATTACTTGTTTACATAAATGTTAACCCTCATGTTGTCCTCGGGTCCTATTCGACCCCGTTTCAAAATTTCAAAATCAGAAATATTACCCAAAAATTAGATGGATTCCATTCAAAGCTCTTTGTAAGAAACAATTCATGATCACTACTTTTATTGAATTTTTGATGTTTTCTTCAAGTTTTGGCATTTAAAAAAAATTGAAACGGTTTCAAAACTGTATTCTGACAAAACTTTGACTCTTTGAAGTCTCTGATTATCCATTAACATATGTTCCTCTAATATCTAAGTCTAAATATTTCATCATTTCTGTTTTTTAACTCAAAAATTAGGTACAATTTCTTACAAATGAGGATTTTTATCCATGAATTCCAAAACACGTGTAAACCTAGTGGTAATAACTTGGTGGTAGGGTAACAAAAGCATCAAAAACGTAAAAGAAGTGACAAAAACATAGAAAAAAATCAAAATCAAAATTGTCGAGGAAAGGGATATAAATGTCATGCATCAAAAAGGTGTTCATTTTTAATTTTGATTCGGGAGGACAACAAGTGCACGATTGACGGGAAGACAGCGCTTAAATAAAAATAAAATCAATCAATCTACATGTATTTACATTGCCCTTTCCATCAACCAGCAGGTATCCAAAGTGCTTCACATCATGGAACAAGAATAAAAACATAACATACAGTAAAATTAGAAAAGGTTACATAAAAATAAGAGGAAGAAAGGAAAACGTCACAGCTCTACCATGCATTAAAATTCTAAATAAATCAGTTTTGAGGTTAGATTTTAAAAAAGTGCAAATGTCAGGGGGTAACCTATACCAAAGTCAAAGTCAGCCCACAGTTTTTGTACCTCTACTCTCTTGGACTTCTAAAATAAAATTATTGGATGACTGTAATGTCCTGTTGTGTCGTGAAGGGTTACAATCTCGGCCAAATACACCTGGGCCAGGCCATTAATGGCTTTAAAAGCAAACATTAAAATCTTAAAATCGATTCTAAAATGCACTGGGAGCCAATGGAGGAGGACGCCTGTAGGTATTTTTTCACTGGCTGGCTGTGATGACAGATTAGGGAATCATATCAGAGGTATAGTAATAGTTGGTTAGTAGTAGAATTATTATGTGATGTGTCAGATAACAGAAATTGCATATAAAATAAAATAGGTGATGCTTTTGAATCAGAAATTGGTGTTATTAATATTAAAGGTGCTGTAGGTAGGATTGTGAAGATCCAGGACTTCCAGCCAAAAAATATGACAAAAATCGACAACTTCTCAGTCCATCCCCCCCCTTTTCTGCTAAAGCTCAAAACGGTCTCCGAAGCCCCTCCCCCCACAAGGGAGAATGAATGCGTGTGCATGAGCAGTGACTGACACACAGTTAGACACCCCCCCAGCCCTGATTGGTGCATCTGAACAGGGAGCGGTGGATTTTTGCGAATCACATTACAGGCTGTAGGTGGTGCCAGAGGAGCCAGATTTTGTTTAAATGACCTGCTTCATGTAGTTCTACTGGAACATAGGGTCAGTTTCAGCAAATATGACAGAAAGTTAGTTTTATAAGGCTTACCTACTGCAGGTTTAATTTGTGCCCTCAACTCTGTTAATCGGTTAGCATCATGGCTAAACCCAGAACCTGAAGTTGATGTATGCATGCTGAACAATAACAAAAGAAAGAAATCAGGAGATGTAGTCAAATAAGTAAAGTCTACTTGTACACTTCAAACACTTAGTTTTAAGTGTATTGTGTAGATAACGCAAAAAGTCAGTGCACTGAAAGTACCCGGATGACCCCCTAAAAACGGTCAAAAAGTTCAGTGTGGAACGATGGACCCTACTCGCACTAAACAGGCGCCATCTTGACTACAAAGCGGAATGGGGAGGGACCAGGCAGCTGATTGGATGAACGCGTCACGTGAGTCTGGCTGCTCCTGGATTTCAAAATCAACCATAATGGCAGCTCGTTCGGAATATGATCTCGTATAGCAAGAAATAGGTCATACAGTTGCTGAATCTGTTTGTTTTTTTGATTGTCAAAGGTCAATTTAAAAGATTTTCGTCAGATTTTGAGAGCCGGTGAGCTGAGCGACCACTACTCATTTGCATACAGGAAAGTCTGTATTTTTGGTGGGCTGGAAAATCGTGTTCACGTGTTGCGTTCGTCACGCTCAACCCGCTCGTCATTTCCGGTTAGTGTTTTAACTAGGGCTGTCAAAATAACGCGTTAATTTCGATTAATTAATCTGAGAAAAAATAACGCGTTAAAAAAAATAATGCAGATTAACGCAGATTAATCCATTCCATATTAACGTTTGACCTGGAGCCGTTCTAGCCACCATTGGACTGTAAAATGAAGGAGGGAGACGAGAACGTGCTGCCTGGATCATTAATTGGAACATTTACTTGTAAAAATCTTCTTCCTGCCAACCCTGGCTACTGAAATCTGGTGCCACTAATATGTCTGCACTTCGCTGTGATGCTCTAGACGATACAGGTAACACAAACACTGCTGCATGTGACGCTAGTTAACACTATACTCGACAGCAGCTAACGTTAGCATACTGCTAGCTAGTTAACACTATACTCGACAGCAGCTAACGTTAGCCTACCGCTAGCTAGTAGCTGGATTAAACACGGTTACAAAGCTGACAGCTAACGCTAAACGGTGTAAAGTTTGACTGTGTTTTACTGTAGAGGACTGTGACTCAACCATTGACATATATAAAATGGACCAACAGACCCCGCTGCTCTGGACGGAGACCAGTGAAGGCCGTTAGAAGCACTTTTCCGGTGATGGCTGAGCGTTACTGCGCAGCCTCCAACTGAGAGAGACGACGTAAATGTGCCGTGAGCAACCTGTCTGAAAGTTGTAAGTCTTCTGGTATCTGCGCCAAGAGAAATCTCAATCATTCCCAATCTAGCAGAGACGGAGAGCGTAGGTATATGTAAGGAGATAACATAGACACAGGCTAATTATTGATCACTAAAATGATAGTTAACATTAGTAATTAAACTTAAACAGCTAATGTAAGTCGAAACTGCCTGAGAGCTTCTCCTGTACTATACGGTAATTCCTCTACTATGAGACAGTAAGTCTCGTGGTTATGACCCAATCGTTAGCCTATTTTTATAAAAACGTCTGCTACGGAGCCATAACGTGAGGTACAAGGTAATGGAGCCTTTTATACATTGTCGTGTTTCTTTAGAAATAAACAACGGACAAATAGAGTCTTTAAACTCTTCAGATGTAAAGTTATTCTCTGTCAAAGTGACAAAATGAATGGCAGTCAATGGGATGCTAACGGGAGGTGATGGCTTATTAGCATCAAAATGGCGCCATAGGAGGTTCGCGGTCCGAGGAGAAGGATGTAACAATCTGCAGCTGCCAAGCTGCCGTCGGAAAAACAACACAGACGGTGCGTTCAATGAAACTGGTAAACTACACCTTCGTGGTGCATTTGAAGTTATTGTAAATGTCCTTGGTGGTTGTTTTTGTCGTTTAACAGCAATTTACTAGTGAAATAAGTTATTGTTATTGTTATACACTATTTTTAAATCATTTAATTTTGATCATATGGCCTTAGCAATAAACAAGTCGTTCTTTAATGTCACCGACTGTTGTTTAGTACCCTTTTTTTTTTCTTTTTTTACTTTCTTAAAAAGTATCGGTTCAGGCACCGTTAATTATGTATGCGATTAATTTCGATTAATTAATCACAGAGTCTGTAATTAATTAGATTAATTTTTGTAATCGATTGACAGCCCTAGTTTTAACATAAGTGTTCCTTTTAGGACAATACTAACCATCCAAAGTGGGCACTACGGCAGTAAGTGCTCAGTGCACATTAGCAGTGTACTGACGGAAGTATGGGGAATGAGACACAGCCTCTGTCTTGTGTTTGGCATCTTTATTCTCCTCTGTGTACTATGTTTGTGTTTGTTTTTCCAAGCAACAGCCAGTACATGGACCATACACACATACAACACAGCTGCATGCAGACTGTTGAAGCTCAAAAAAACATGACAAGAAGCATTATGAATAAAACAACCACAAAGGACTAATAAAAATGTACAAAAAAATGAATTAGGTGCATCCTTCAAAGGTGAACATTTGAAGTGAATCCCTCTCTGTCTGACCCTCCTCTGGGACCATCTTACCATGGGAGACCCTACAGGAGCTCAGAGCTCCAGATAATAGAGATCCCAGACTCAGATACACAGACCCCTCCACCACGGTAAGGTGGAGATTCACAGAAGGGAGACATTATTGGTGTCTTTAAAGTAAGTGAACAAAGTATGTGGGATTATTTGTAGGGAGAAACTACTGGTTAAAACAGACCAAACAGCAGATTTACACATGACCTCACACACATGAGAAAACAATCAGGTGTAATGAGGTCTGTGAGTTGTCAGAAGAGCTTCATCAGCAGACGGTCCTGATGTCTTGTTCTTATGTCTTTTATATATCAGCACACCATCAACTGCAACACCTGCAGCCAGTCCAACATGTCCACGAGAGGAGTGTCCATCCTCAGGGACATCACTCATTGTGTTTTCATCAATGGTTGACTGTTTGAACCTGAAGATGAAAAAACACAAATTTCTAGATAAATGTCTAGATAGTGGAGGAGCCTTCTTCCTCTCTTCAGTATTCCTGTTTGAAACTGCAGCTACACTGCCTGTTGTCATGAAGCATTTGTACATATAGCTATGAAAAGTAAAGCATTGTAACTCATATATATTCCATGTATTTAGCACATTGACTACTGCTGTATAAGAGCCTGAAGATCCTAGTAGGAGATCGGGGGGGGGATTTTGGCTCCTAAAACACGACTTTCAAGAGGGGGAGCTGACAGCTCACGTTGCTCTATCGCCGGCGTCACGCATATCTCACACGCACTCACTACGTGAGATATATTCACATATACAGAATATGTGAATATATGTCACATATTCTGTATATTTTCTATGTCATATGAAAGCTTTAAAGTCATTTTTAAGGTAACTTCTTTGGGGTTCATGCATTGTGCATGCTGGCTTGCTATAAAAATGTACTGGGAAACTTGGGTGGGAGAGACGTATGCACACATGCACAAACACACACACACACACACTCACACACACAAACACACACCCTCTCTCTCTCTGTGTCCTTCACCTCATGAAACCACAGCTGCATGCAGACTGATGAAGCTCAAAACAACATGACCCTTTTATGAGAAGCATTATGAATAAAACACAAAGGACTAATAGAAATGTACAAAAAAATGAATTAAGTGCATTCTTAAAAGGTGGAAATTTAAATTGAATCCCTCTCTTAGTCTGACCCTCCTCTGGGACCAACTTACCATGGGAGACCCTATAGGATCTCAGAGCTCCAGATAGTACAGATCCCAGACTCAGATGCACAGAGGGGAGACATTATTGGTTTCTTTAAAGTAAGTGAAAAAAGTACGTGGGATTCTTTGAAGGGAGAAACTACTGGTTAAAACAGACCAAACATCAGATTTACACATGACCTCACACACATGAGAAAACAGTCAGGTGTAAAGAGGTCTGTGAGTTGTCAGATGAACTTACCGCCCGATGCTTCATTATCATCATCATCAGCAGGCGCTCCTGATCTCTTCTTATGTAAAGAGAGATAAATCAGGAGACCAACCACTGCAAGAAGCAGTGCAACTGCCAGTCCAATGTATAGGCCTACAGGAGAGGAGTTTCCAGCCCAGCTTCCACTGTTTGAACCTGAAGATGAAAAAACAAAAAAGTCAGGAAATGTCTGATAGTGGAGGAGCCTTATTCCTCTCTTCAGTATTCCTGATTCCGTTTTGAAAGTGCAGCTACACTGCCTGCGTGAAGATCCTCGTAGGGAGGAGATCGGGGGGGATGTTTGGCTCCTAAAACACAGGGTTTTCAAGAGGGGGAGCAGAGTTCATGTCCTGAAGAAGTTAAGGAGAAAACACAAGACTTTCACCCAGGAAACAGGTGTTCATGTCCTGAAGAAGTTAAGGAGAAAACACAAGACTTTCACCAGGAAACAGGTGTTCATGTCCTGAAGAAGTTAAGGAGAAAATACAAGACTTTCACCCAGGAAACAGGTGTTCATGTCCTGAAGATGTTAAGGAGAAAACACAAGACTTTCACCCAGGAAACAGGTGTTCATGTCCTGAAGAAGTTAAGGAGAAAACACAAGACCTTCACCCAGGAAGCAGGTGTTCATGTCCTGAAGAAGTTAAGGAGAAAACACAAGACTTTCACCCAGGAAACAGGTGTTCATGTCCTGAAGAAGTTAAGGAGAAAACACAAGACTTTCACCCAGGAAATAGGTGATCATGTCCTGAAGAAGTTAAGGAGAAAACACAATACTTTCACCAGGAAACAGGTGTTCATGTCCTGAAGAAGTTAAGGAGAAAATACAAGACTTTCACCCAGGAAACAGGTGATCATGTCCTGAAGAAGTTAAGGAGAAAACACAATACTTTCACCAGGAAACAGGTGTTCATGTCCTGAAGAAGTTAAGGAGAAAACACAAGACTTTCACCCAGGAAACAGGTGTTCATGTCCTGAAGAAGTTAAGGAGAAAACACAAGACTTTCACCCAGGAAACAGGTGATCATGTCCTGAAGAAGTTAAGGAGAAAACACAAGACTTTCACCCAGGAAACAGGTGATCATGTCCCGGGAGTGTTTCAATAACTGTCGTCGCCACATGACGCTCACTTTTTCTCAGCTTAACTCAACTACCAACGGCCTCTGATTCGGCTGACAGCTCACGTAGCTCTATAGCCGGCGTCACGTGACCAATTTTGTAGGATATCATACAAATTGATGTGCATACATTTTGGTACAATGTCATATGAACCTGTTCAGGAGAATGCCTTGGGTTATAACATGCTACACAGAAAAAAACACACTGACAGAGACTCACTCACCTGAGTCTGTAACCTGCAGACTGATGTTCCTGATTGGCTCAGAGTCAATGATGGCTCTCTTTTCACGTCTGGAACCATCTGGTTTAACCCGACACTCGTATGTTCCAGCATCGTGTCTGCTCACATTCTTCAGAATTAAAGACACGTTCCCGTCCTTCAGATCTCTGTCCACCAGCTCCACCCTGTCCTTAAAGGATGGATGCTGTTTTTTTGTTTCCAAATGTCCGTCGATGGTTAAGAGGACGTACTCTGGCTCCAGGTCAGGTCTGGTCCACTCTACAACACTGATGGAGTGATCAGGAGAGTGACAGCTCAGAGTGACATTATCTCCAGGATGCACTGTCACCACCTCGATCGGGTCTGAAAAACAATAATAATCAATAATTTATAATAAAAAGTAATTACATTTCAAAAGGACTCCCCAGCCAGGACACTGCAGAAGGCCTATGTAGTGTGACACTTCAGCCTGTTCTCATGAAGCATTCATACACATAGCTAGGGAAAGTAAAGCACTGTAATATGTATGTATTCCATGTATTAATCACACTAATGGTGCGTAAGACGCATACTAATTTAAGTGACTTTACACTAATCAATAGTTTCTATAAGAAAAGAGTGAAATTATTTTCTTTCATTTTTTATTTTATACAAAGTTTTGAGTTAAACAAATTTTTTCATCAACAAATTGGATGTCTTCTCTTGCCATGAACCTACATTATCTATACATTTTACTTTTTTTTTTGATTGCTAAACAACAGTGGGCAGAACTGGAGCTACACGTGCCAAACTCTAACTACAGTCTACACCGCAGCAGTTCATGTGGACCAAACTCTAGTTTGTTTTTCATTGCTTGAACACAGTTTTCAAAACTCTACACACTTGATCCCATGACTTTAACTACAACGTGCACAACACTGTGGATTTACAGCACTTTGTTCAAATGCTAACACACTGCTGTCAAAACTGTTAACCACACATCCAAAACAGAATAGATTTCAGTCTGGTGCCTATCAAACACTGCTGATTACACTTTTAGCTGAAAGCCTAAGCAGGTGTCTTGTTTTAGACTAGTTAGTGAACATATATGGTATTTATACAGAGAAAGCTCAGAAAGCCTTTTTCTGTATACAAACACCAAGTAAGAAGGAAACAATTATACACTGTACTGTTTGAGAGAAACAGGTAAAAGAGCAAATATACCAATATGTCCAGGTAAGATGTCTGAGGTTATACACACAGCTATAAAAAAAAAGTGAAAAACACTTCCTTTGCTATAGTAAAACTGTGTTCTTACTGTTTTTCAGAAAGTAATGGAGGT
Source organism: Sander lucioperca (assembly GCF_008315115.2). Lineage (NCBI taxonomy): Eukaryota > Metazoa > Chordata > Actinopteri > Perciformes > Percidae > Sander > Sander lucioperca. The sequence continues at coordinate 17,228,151 of NC_050189.1, forward strand.
GAAAGCAATGGAAACACCACATTCATTTGTATTTAGAGATGATGCAGACATCCAATGTGATGAAGAAAACTTGCCACATGATGCTGGAGAGAGGCAGGATCAGTCACACTATTCTTTGTTACTGTTATGTACCTTTAGTTTTTTTTTTCCCAGTAATTCCATAAATTACTAGAGACAAAATACTATATTGAAGCAAACTGCTGATTTTCATTCCTTCTTGTTTACCTTACGTAAAAATTGGTATATTATACAATCTATATATTGTATCTATATATGTATGAAGCCACTCAAATTGTTCAAACTGTAAAGATGAAAAGTTAGTAATTTGTGTATTGGTGTTTGATGCTACTGTTTGTACTCTCAGTGTGTTCTGAATGATAGTGTGTGTTATCTCAGTGTGTGTGTCTCAGTGAGGATTGTTCTGCGTGACAGTGTGCGTTATCTCAGGTGACAATCGAAAAAATAAATGTAACGACTGTGGAATTCCCATTGCTTCCACCTCCATTACTTTGTGAAAAACAGTCAGTGTGCCGTTTTACTATAGTAAAGGAAGCGTTTTTCACATTTTCACAACTGTGTATGTAACGTCAGTAATCTTACCTGGACATGTTGGTATCTTTGCTCTTTTACCTGTTCACTGTTTTCTCTCAAACAGTACAATGTATAACTGTTTAATTCTTACTTGGTGTTTCTTTATTTCCAAAAGCGACTTCATGAGCCCCTATATACTGTATCTACAGTATGTGTTAACTAAGAAGTCTAAAACAAGAAACCACTGCAGTCAGCAGTGTTTGATAAGCACTAGGCTAAAATCTGTACTGTTTTGAATGTGTGATTAACAGTTTAGCATTTTAATAAAGTGCTGTAGATCCACCGTGTTGTGCCGGTGGTTGTTAAAGTCATGGGATAAGTGTGTAGAGTTTTGCATACTGTGTTCAAACGATGAAAAACAAACTAGAGTTTGGTTCACATGAACTGCTGCTGTGCAGACTGTAGAGTTTTGTGGCTTCAGTTGTGCCCACTGTTGTTCAGCAATCGGAAAAAAACTGTAACACTATTCCTGCGAACTAACTTGTGAAACTATCTGTTTTTTCAACACATGCATCATGACAACACAGGTCAAAAATAAAGTCTACATGAATCTTTAAAAAAAGCTGATATTTACCAGAAGGTGCATCAGACAGATGGAACAACAACCAAAGGAACAATAATGGACCATGACCATGGGCCATGACAGTGGCAGAGTCTGCTGCTACGGTATCTTATCTTCATCTGTGTCAGAGAGACAGAGATCAAAGTTTAAATAGATAATAAAAGAATGACCAAATTAAAGAATAAGTTTGATTAAATATGAAACTAAATAATTAAAGAACAGGTTTAAAGCAGCCATATTATGATCATTTTCAGGTTCATAATTGTATTTTAAGGTTGTACCAGAATAGGTTTACATGGTTTAATTTTCAAAAAACACCATATTTTTGTTGTACTGCACCGCTCTCTCTCACTGCTGCAGATCCTCTTTTCAGCTGGTCTCTGTTTTAGCTACAGAGTGAGACCTCTTTTCTTCTTCTTCTTCTGTACTATCTTTGATTGCACTGCACATGCCCAGTAGCTCAGATGTAGATCATATCAGCTAGCTAGCTCCATAGACAGTAAAAGAAAGGCTGTTTCTACAACTTTGGTCAGTTACAAGGCAGGATTAGCTGGGAGACTTCTAAATGAGGGCGCACATGGAAGTAGTTCTTTTGTAGATTATGGTGAACTTGTGTGTGTTGTAGCAGTGCTTTGCTATTGAGAACGAGGTAGCATGCTAGCGTTAGCATTAGCGTTAGCATACTAACGAGCTAATGGTTGCGGTTAACATGCTCGTTTCGGCTTGTTTTTCATAATATGGGCACTTTAACAAGTTTGAAGATACTATTAAAGATTAACATTTGTTTTAGTTAAAACTCACCGGAGCGTCACAGCGCAGATGTCCGTTCCCCAGCTCGTCCTCTTGTTGAATGCATGAGTTTCCGGGTTGCTCCTCCTGTTCTCAGAAGTCACTTTCTTTTCTCTTTCTTTCTTTCTCCCTCGCTCTCTCTGTCTCTCTCTCTGTCTTTCTCTGTCGCCAATACACTCAAGTCAAAGAGGAAGTGGGAGGGTTTCTGACAGAGAACGTGTTGTTGTCATATCGCCAAGAAAGAGAATGAAGCAAATATGTCTATATCCTATCATTACAGTATGTTTATTTGCATTGATAATATAGGGCAATACATGTTTCAAAGGTCACAGGTTTGAATGTTAGAAAAACAAATTACAATGAAATAAGGTTTACTCATCAGCATGGGGAAATATACAAAGATAAAGATACTGACAGACGTGATGAGCAAACAAGGAGAAATACATTCAGAGTTAGGCATTTATATTCTGTGTGTCAAAATCCTACATACAGTGGTCTCCTCTCGTCAGTGTATCTCCCAACTCTGATGTGTTAAACTACTACATTTTGTGTGAATAAGCTTGATGACAGTCTGGTAGAGAAAAGAAAATCACTACAGTAGAGAGTGGAAATGTTTAGATTGAAAAGAAGACAATCTCAGGGATACTTAACTACTCGTTTTATCTAAATGTTCCTTTGTTCCAAAGAAGTTAGAACTGACACAGTGCATTAAACTGTCTACTATATGACATCACGTGACATATGACTGCACAATGCTGATTAAACTGCAGCACCTGTGGCGGGGAGTGGCACCTGGGGGGTTTCCATTTGCATGCCAATGGTGTTGACAGGTAGCTGGGTTGTAGGGCAAGTTTCCTGGGTTGTGCAAGACTAGAGAGTTAGGGCTGGTAGGTAAGAGTGCACACTAACCGTAAAGTACATGTGTAGTGACCTAGTTCTCTGTAGAAATGCACACGACAAAGACAGGCAGAGGATCTCTCTGTGAGGCAGAATCAAACCACAACAAGCAGCAGTACTTTCAATCTGACTGGAAACACACAGTCAGCATCACAACATGAATCTGACGGGAGCGTGCCTATGTTCCCACAGCCCTGTTTCCACATTTCTAAGATTTTTTTCAAAATTAGGCCCTATGTTCCCACATTTCCTTATCATAAATGTGTATCAGATTTTATCCCCCTATCCCTAACCCCTAACTCTAAAAAATGTTGTGGGAGGATAGGGATTAAATTGAAAGGAAATGTATGAACACAAGACCTAATCTCTGAAAATGTCCTAGAAATGTGGGAACATATGGCTATGGGAACATAAGGCCTAGTTTTAAGAAAAACTTTAGAAATGTGGGAACATAGGACTGTGGGACCATTGGGCTGACCCTAATCTGACAACCGAACAACAGAGACTTCAGGAAAAGCTACAGGAACTAACTTTATTGAAAATATTATAGATTACAGAGATAGCTGTGGCTGGCAGTAAAGGAGCAATTCAAACTTAAAGCAATGATTTCATATTGAATATGTTTAAATCATAATTATAGTATCTTCATCCTGATGTAACGGTAGACTCTGTCTATGATTGTTCTCAGATGTGATGCATGGTGCGGACCCCAGCGATGTCATCTCAGCCAAGAACTCTCAGGTGGGTGGGGCTGTTGCCACGGAAACAGGTAGGTAATTTCCTGTCAGAGGAGTCAAAACACATTTTGTAAACAGTATTAAAAGAAGCGATAAGCAAAAATACTGGCTCAATTTTAACCCAAATTCTGTCACTGTAGCACCGACTCTTCTAGGTAAAGTTTGCCCAGTACAAGCATGGATGATCATTTCCAATTCAACCTTTGTCAGTTCTTGGTTTGGATATGTGTCTCAGTTGGAAGAAGCAGTTTCTAATGAACTGTTAGGAGTGATACTCCAAGGACAGCGCAGATTAAAAAACAACACCTACCTAATACCTTCAACCCGGCTGGACAGACGAGCCTAAACCACCAACATGCTTCAAAAGTGTTTCAGTGGTGTATATACTTGATGGCGTTTTAAGTCCCAACGTCGACTTCAAGGCAGCGCTGCAACCGTTGAATTTAAGGCACCTAACCCAAACCTAACCATTGCCTGATCCTAGTGCCTTCCAGGCAGCGCTGCCTTGAAGAAATCACGGGTGTATATGCAAGCTTTTCAGTATACTGTATATGAGAGCTTTTCAGTATACTGAAAAGCTCTCATATACACTACTGAAAGGCTCGCATATACACTATAGCCTTTCAGTAGTGTATATGAGAGCTTTTCAGTAGTGTATATGACAGCATTTCAGTATACTGAAAATGTGAGGTAATAATTAATAATGTCCCTGATGGCCCCTCTTTCGTGATGGTATGAGCACTTGTCTGGGGACTACAAGGCTGGACTGCATATTCAGCTGTCCTCTGCGTTCCCCACTCCCAACCGGATATCAGGTCGTAAAAATTGAACGTGTTTATTATTCTTGATTGCATTGAAAATCGGTGCGGCCAGTGTGGTTTTCCGAGCAGATCGGACATATCTCACACCTCAGAATATCTGGCAAGATAATCTTTAGAACCATAAAAAAATCAGGGTATTCAGACTCTGATCCACTCACATGCTCTGATTGATTGATACCTGTTGGTCTGTGTCAATATAAAGAAACCATGATGGTGGAGATGAAGTGAGGACAGAACCCCACATGGTGGCAGACCAGTCTGAACACAAGGTGGAGGGGGTCTGAGGCTGGGGGCGGAGCTGCAGAGGTTGGAGGTCTTGTGGTCTTTGGTTTCTCTGTAGAGAGAATCAGCTGTCAGGTGAATATCTGGATGAATGAACTCCTGAAATCAAAGGTAACCTCCTCACCTGTGACAGAGACCCAGCTGGATGGAGACTCTCCAACACTGCTGATGAGACACTTGTAGAGGCCTTCATCAGACCTGGAAACATGGTGGATGGTCATGTGACCTGCAGGCTCATTCCCGATGAAGAAGCCATCTTTATAGAAACCAGGTGTGGAGTTGGAGGACTTCTTTGTTTTACAGTGCAGAGTGAGGTCTTCTCCCTCCGTCACAGGGAGGACAGGACTCTGCAGGATCACTGGTTCACCTCAACACAGAGACAAACTACAGTATGTCATCCATTCACACACAGCTTCATCAATACTGACTCCACAGTCTGATCTTACCAGAAACAGTGATGTTGATGCTGTTACTGGTTGCTCCCTCTCTGGACTCACACCAGTAAACTCCACTGTGCCATGAGACCATGTGGCTGATGTTACAGGAAGAACCAGCAGGTCTTCCCCAGCCATCTCCACACTGAGTCCTGGTTTTATCACTCGTGTTCCTCCTCAGAGTCCATCCAGCAGAGCTGTCGTCCTCCTCACAGCTCAGAGAGACATACTGTCCTTGAAACATCTGAGAGCTGCTGGGACTCACAGTCAGAGAGGCTGGAGGGAGGAGGGTTTAGAAAACACTAAATGATCCAGAGAAGAAAGTCTGAAACCCAAACTTGTTTGTGCAGAGACTGAAGACTGTCACTAGCTGCCATATTTGAGGTGCGAAAAGCTAGTGGCAATCACCAAGGCTGACTCTGATAGGATGAAATGTCACTTAGGATGTTTTTACACCTGAAGTTCATTTGCTCTGGTCTGAAACAGTTGATGAGTTTGTAAACCTGCAGCTTTTTCCCCTTGGTTCGGTTTAGTTTCACATGGAGAAAACCCAAGCAAACCAAAAATGCATCACTAAATATTTTTTACTCCTCTTATTGGTCAGATGTGTCTGGGAGGCGGGAGCAAGAAAGTAAATACAGGAAAAAGGTCCTGTGGTCCGGACGTCTCCGTGGTCAAACCAGTTAATTCCATTTCAATCATTCTTTAGCCGTGATGGGAATAACGGCTTACTAATGGCGTTACTAATGGCGTTACTTATTTTAGTAACGAGAAATCTAATTGGTTACTCTTCCCATCTTAATAACGCCGTTACCATTCCTGCCAAAAACTGCGCATGTTACTATAATTGAAGCTGTTTTTTTCATCAGACCAACTAGATCTCTGAGTCTGAGCCGAGAGGCAAAGGCTTTTTTTTCTGTTCTTACTTGGTTAGTAGGCAGTGCACGAGACAAGCACATAAATGCTGACTATTGGCTGAGGTTGAGCAAAATTTCATGGTAAGCCAATCAGAGGTAGAGTTGGGCGCGTAGTCGGACACACAACGAACAACACAAGCCAATCAGTCAATGAGAGACAGGTAGGGCAAGCCCAAATAATCCAAAAGTAGCCTCGAAAAAGTAGAACAATGTAACAATATGAGGTGCTTTCAATGTAACTGAAAAGTGCAATGTATAGCAAAACTAAGGAATCCAAATATAAACAGGTAATACATAAAAAATAAAAAATACATCCCCATGAAAATAAATCTCTTTCTCTGGCCATTGACAATCTCACTTCAAGAGGCAGAAGCCAGCCAACAAATGCATCTAAATTAAAGTATGCTCTTTAAGCAATGTACCAAAAATGTATTCAAAAGTGTCCATTTCATTATAATATTCAGATTTATCATAAATAATTCAACATGCACATGTATTTTAAGTTCTGTTAAAGAGGGGGTGGAGGTGGGGTCACATTTGAGCATTTAAAAATGTACTTGAAAGTAACGCAATAGTTACTTTCTGAAGTAACCAGTTACTTTTATAAGTTGTAACTGAGTAACTAATTTAGTTACTTTTTGGAAGTAACTAGCAACTGTAACTAATTACTTTTTTAAAGTAACTTGCCCAACACTGTTCTTTAGACATTGTTTCTACGTCTGCCCCACTCACAGAGACTTCGCTCTGCTCTGCCGGTGTCTGTCTCCAACTTTAGCAGTGGCTGGTTTGACCACGGAGCTGCACGTGATGGGGTTGACTGTTGTCTATTTCTGTGAGAGAAACATCAAAGCTGCTTCAGTTTGCTGCACTGCCACATCTCAGATTGTAATGCACACCTGACTACCGACTACTAAGAAGCTGTTTAGCTCAGACTCGCGGTGTACACAGTTGTTCTCACCACAAACAAACTGCTCCCCAGTGTGATTGACAGCGTACTGAAGCGTACGCTTGTTTGGTCTACTTTTAGTGCGCATCCCAGTGCGATTTGGCATTCACACCTGCGTAAACAAACTGCACCAAGGGCAAAAATCAACTCTACTGCCATTGAACACAACTAAATGAGACAGACTGACATGAGATGAAGCTCATGTTGTGTACTGACTCGTGAGTTTGCTGTAGTCTGTAGAGAGAAGTTGGGCATTCACTTTAATACAGTCTGTTATCACAGCAGCGTCTAGTAGACATTAGAGGATCTGCGGCTCACTTCCGCTCTGACACATTTAGCTGAGAAAAGTGCTGACTGTGTTTGTGTCCTACATAATGTGATCAATGTAACTTCTTATGTCATGCGTCCTCAGGTCGGACTCTTCTATAAGGGTTTCTCAGACTGAATCAGGGAGTTACAAATGTAATGTAATAGAAGGACTTTACTGACCTTGGTTTGTTGTGCTGCTCAGCAGTGAAGTCAGAACTGAGGAGAAATCAACCTCAGGTTAGTTTGAGCTTTTACTGCAGACAGACAGAACAACTGTGAGCTCAGAGAAGATGGAGTCCATGCTAAATGGCCAGACTTTTGTTTTTAATGAGAACTTTAACAGAACAAACATAATAGCAAAGAACACAGCTCCTTTGAGTTAAAACAAATCCTGCAACTTGGATGATTTTTAAAATGCTTTAAAAATATTTAACACTGGGTGCCCGGATAGCTCAGTTGGTAGAGCGTGCGCCCATGTGTAGAGGTTTACTCCTCGATGCAGCGGGCCAGGGTTCGACTCAGAACTGCGGCCCCTTTGCTACATGTTATTTTCCCCTCTCTCCCCCCTATCATGTCTTCAGCTGTCCTGTCATATAAAGGCCTAAAAATCCCCAAAAATATAATCTAACACTGCAGCTCACTCCTGACCTTAACCCTTAAACATTTTCTAAACATATTGAACTGTTAAATGAATTAGTTCCATCTTACTTGCTTTAGAACTTTCTTTGTTGTTTTGCTCCCACTAATCAATAGACTGTGCGATGTTATAATATCTGAAGTTTTCCAGCTGATATTATCTCTCCTTCATTCTTCTCTGCACAGCAATGTAAGGACGGAAATTTGAAAAGAACAGAGTGTACTTACAGATCAGCCATTGTAGAGATGTTCGTGCCATCGTACCTTTTTGGTGATGTGACATCAATCACTTTGAATGCTTGTCTCAAAGCAGCTAAAACCACACATTTCCTCTCTGTGCTTTACATAATGAGAAAAAGTCTGGTTTCCTCTGTAGTACACAGGAAACGTGCATAAACTTTAAGTTTACATGATGAACATTGTTGTTTGTGATCAGATATTCTTAAAGAGGATTATTCCCATATGTGTGTTTTTTGTGGTAAGTTACAGACATGAAGGGAAAGAGGTCTTTCTGTCCTGTCCTCATGTACAGATACAACATTCAGAGTTATAAAAACAGTTTAATAAAAACTGTTCCTGCCCCAAGTTTCTCTCTAGTGTCTTAAATAAATAAAGCTTTGTCATGACATGTTCTGAACTAGCTAAGATACGATACAACCGTATTGTCAGTTAACACTGAATTTCATTTTGCAACCATAGTCAGTTCCATTTAAAGCAGCCATATTATGCTCATTTTCAGGTTCATAATTGTATTTTAAGGTTGTACCAGAATGTTTACATGGTTTAATTTTCAAAAAACATCATATTTGTGTTGTACTGCACCGCTCTCTCTCACTGCTGCAGATCCTCTTTTCAGCTGGTCTCTGTTTTAGCTACAGAGTGAGACCTCTTTTCTTCTTCTTCTTCTGTACTGTCTTTGATTGCACTTGCACATGCCCAGTAGCTCAGATGTAGATCATGTCAGCTAGCTAGCTCCATAGACAGTAAAAGAAAGGCTGTTTCTACAACTTCAGTCAGTTACAAGGCAGGATTAGCTGGGAGACTTCTAAATGAGGGCGCACATGGAAGTAGCTCTTTTGTAGATTATGGTGAACTTGTGTGTGTTGTAGCAGTGCTTTGCTATTGAGAACGAGGTAGCATGCTAGCGTTAGCATGCTAACGCTACGAGCGAATGGTTGCGGTTAGCCTGCTCGTTTCGGCTTGTGACGTCACAAGCCGTGCCGATTTTGACCAGCTCACCCAGAGACTGAAGACAGGACACATTCAGAAACCGTATCTCACTCTAAACAGCATGGATGGATTTTTTTCAAAGAAACATAACAACATAACACCCCAAATCCCAGAAAAAGTGTTTTTTTCATAATATGGGCACTTTAAGAAATGAACATACAGTTACACAAAAGACCCTTCCCATAGATGTATAAAGGACAAACATATCCCATTAAATCCTCTGGATTAGATCTCAGGTAGATGAGCAACAGGACAGACTGATGTATGAAAGACTTCTTCTTTTTTTCTCTAGACATTATTCTTACACTATTGGACTTATTTTCACTACCACCATGACACCCTCTCATAGAGCACCTTACCATACATACTGAATCACAGGGTCAGTCCCTGCTCTGTCACTCTAAGTGTCTCTTATACATCCTTTAGTACATTCATGTGGATTTTTTATTAGTATCTTTTCTTTTATTGTCCATGCTATTCATGTGGATTTGTCATTTTATCATCCTGTTTGTGATGTATGTGTATGTTGTGTGTGATTTCTTTAAGCTACTGGGACCTTGAATTTTCCTTTGGGGATCACTAAAGTATCTATCTATCTATCTATCTATCTATCTATCTATATATATATAGATATAAATCCGCCACTGCGCCTGGCACACGGACCCTTTTTTCCGCCGTTAAACTAGCAAAAGTGGATTCGTACACGCCCTAAATGCACCTGCGCCAGGTGCTTCACGCCGTGCGCCTAGATCGTTAAAGTAGGGCCCAAGATGTCAAATTGTCCTTGGGCAAGATACTGAACCCCCAATTGCTCCCGTTGCTGCACCATCGGTGTGTGAATGTAAATCTGATGAGCAGGCGGCACGCTGTATGGCAGCCTCGGCCACCAGTGTATGGATGTGTGGTTGTTATTACTGTCTTGCTCCCGCCCCAGACCCATCTGACCAATAAGAGGACGTTTTTGCGTGGTTGGTAGCGCTTTATAACTGCACTCCATTTACTCAGTAGTCTGTAGTAGTAGTAGTCTGTAGTATTTACTGTACTTAAGTAGAATTTTGAGCTACTTTACTAAGTGAGTCTTTCCATGTTCTGCTCCTTCCTACTTGTACTCTACTCCATCTCAGAGACAAATCATGTACTTTTTACTGCACTACATTTATCTGACAGCTTTAGTTTCTTTACAGATTCAGATTTTTTTACTGTATGTTAAACAGAGTCCAGTAGGCTGACTTGTCACTATAAGAGGCTTCATTTGAATTATCATCCTGCTTCTGTGTCAGATGTAACCAATAAAACCGGTTTCAAACAGGATTCTTTATTCTCTCCACTAATAACATCAAAATGTTGGAGAGTGAAGTTGCAGCACCTCCCTGGCTGTGTGTGTGTGTGTGTGTGTGTGTGTGTGTGTGTGTGTTCTTGTTTAACTATATTTGTGTGGTCCAAAAACCAGGAGTCCAGTATACTTGTGGGGTCCCAACAGCTTTGTGGGGCCAAAATGCTGGACCCCACAACTTTAAAGGTCTGTTTGAGGGTTAAGACTTGGTTTTAGGATTAGGGTTAGAATTAGGTTATGGTTAGGGTGAGGGTAAGGGTTAAGGTTAGGCATTTAGTTGTGATGGTTAAGGTTAGGGTAAGGGGCTAGGGAATACATTATGTCAATGACGTGTCCCCACAAAGATAGTGAAACACACTGTGTGTGTGTGTGTGTGTGTGTGTGTGTGTGTGTGTGTGTGTGTGTGTGTGAGTGTGTGTGTGTGTGTGTGTGTGTGTGTGTGTGTGTGTGTGTGTGAGTGTGTGTGTGTGTGTGTGTGTGTGTGAGAGCAAGAGAGTGTCTGTGTGTGTGTGTGTGTGTGTGTGTGAGAGAGAGAGAGTGTGTGTGCGTGTGTGTGCACATGCGCATATAGAGTAGTTACTTCCAGGTAAAGCAGATCTCGGCAGCTACTGTGTATTACTCTACAAGTCAAAAGTTTTAGAGCATTTAGATACTTCATATCGATCTTTAAATGATTGTACGGTTGTGTTTAATTAGTTTGCAACAACAATCTGGTGCATTACAATAAAACAATTGGTCAAAGCACAAAAACAAGTTAAATAAACTTGTGTCAAGCAGTTGCACTCAAAGATTTTAATTCACAAGTAAAAGTGCCCTAGGGGAGGAATGCACTGAGATAATAACCACACTTGTGGTCCGACAGGCCCTGAGCAATGACTGCTGCAACCACTTCCTATTATTACACTGCCAAGTACTTTGAACACTCATAAAGCCTAACATGTGTCCTAACAATCCCTAAGTAAATCATCCCTTTTCATCTGAATGGAGCAGAGCACCTAGTTTAACAAAAGTCCTGAGCTGGACTACTTTTAAATCAAGATTACAACCTTTGCTTTCCACTAAACTGTTAACTATATTGCACTTATATCTTTATTCTTTTGATCAAATGTCTTTCATGCATTCTTTTAAATGCTGTTTTAATGTTTTATTCTATGACATGTTTTAATGTGAAGCACATTGATTCTGCCTCATGTATGAAATGTGTTTTTATAAATAAATGAGGCAACGCCAATGCAAGATAACTTGTTCTTTGTATTCATTTTGATATGTCTGCAACCGTGGTTTATGTCCTGCTGCCTGTCTCGGCCAGGCCGCTCTCGTTCACAGCTCATTCAGTCAAGAACTGTATTTCCAATAGATCTTAGAGAAATCCTGATAGCGGAGAGCGTATATCATTTAGTTGACTACAGAAATAGCTTCAGAAGGAAAAATCAGCTTCAAGCAGCTCTACGCATCTACGTCTCAGGTGTGTTTGTCTTCTATTACTCCATAGTGATTTTTCAACAAACCTCTCTGACAGCTTTATTCAGTGTAACTTGGCAAGCAGCCAGCATCAAGTCATGATCAGAAACAGCTCAGAGAAAACAAAATCACGCACAGAGATCTGTATTTAACAGCAGCTACGCTGCGTTCCATAGCCGCCACCGCCTCTGTATGTTTGGGCAGCCCAGGAGGGCCTATTTTATTGTAAAATCGTTATTTATTAATAAAACTCTATGTTCCTCCACACTCCGTCAGCCCAAACAACGCCCCTTTGCTGTGATACATTCACAACACACCACGGCCTGTCAAGAGCTATTGCTTAAATATACTGTGGTGGTGACCTAGTTTTCTGATGAAACACACACGACAACGACAGATCTCAAAGACAGTCAGAGGATGTCACACTCTGTGAGACACACAACCAATCCAACAAGCACCAGTTCTCTCCATCTGACTGGAGACACACAATATGAATCTGACTCCAGAACAGCAGACCACTTCAGGCAAAACTATGGAAACAACCTTTATTGAAAATATTCTGTATATTACATATGTGGCAGTGGCTGTCAGTTCAGGGGAAATATAAACTCAAAGCAATGCCATTATATTGAAAACAGTATGTTTAAATCATCTTCCAGCTGTAACACTAGTTAAGCTGAGATGTGATGCACAGTGCTGACCGCCTTGATGCCATCACAGACAGGCAAGATCTTCTCAGCTCGGATGGGTGCTGTTGCCATTGAGACGGCTAGGTCATTTCCTGTCAGAGGAGTCAATATACATGTTATAAACAGTTTTAAATGCTTTTATAAAGAGTGTTAAGCCTGGAAACAAGCCAAAGATGAATCATGGCCATAAAACATTTGATTTGGCGCAGAAAAGACTGTGTAAAGAAACTATCATAGATTCTCACGTAGTATATACTTGGCACACTAGTAACCTGACCCAGGTTGTTTAGGGTGTATGTAACTCTAACTGATAGTCACAGTGATGTCGTACCATACTTTGTGGGGTTCATATGTCGAACCACCTGATCTGGTCCCTGCATACCTCCTCCCTTATCAAAAAAGCTAACCAACGCCTGCACTTCTTAAGGAGACTGAAGCCCAAAAAGGCCCATGTCAACCCAGCAGTCCTCACCACCTTCTACAGGGGAACCATTGAGAGTGTGCTAACAAGCAACATCTCGCTCTGGTATGAGAGAAGGGCGCTGAGGAGGGTGGTAAGGTCAGCTGAGAGGACCATTGGGGTAACGCTGACACCTATTGAGAACTTGGCCAAACAACATGCCACAGTTCTCTCTCCTGCCCTCAGGCAGGCGGTATCGCAGCCTAAGAAGTAGGTCTGTGCGGTTCGGCAGCAGCTTCTTCCCGACTGCAATCAGACTGTTGAACAGAACCACACTGTGAACTGAGACAGTGTGGGATATACAGTATGTGTGCATATTATATATGTATATGTATGGTTATGTGTGGGATATGCGTATACACATGTGTATTTCTACATCTCTCTTATTTTTTTTTTTAAATGCTAGCTACAGTGCTGCTCATACTATGCATCTGCATCCTGATAAAGTTCCCTTGGCCTTTGGAATTAAAATAGCCCCACATCATCACATACCCTTCACCATACCTAGAGATTGGCATGGTTTGATTTCAGTTAGCCTAATAGCTAACTGAGATAAGATCCATATCAATGCAAATCAAACCAGCTATTAGGCTAACTGAAATCAAACCATGCCAATCTCTAGGTATGGTGAAGGGTATGTGATGATGTGGGGGTATGGTGAAGGGTATGTGATGATGTGGGGGTATGGTGAAGGGTATGTGATGATGTGGGGGTATGGTGAAGGGTATGTGATGATGTGGGGGTATGGTGAAGGGTATGTGATGATGTGGGGGTATGGTGAAGGGTATGTGATGATGTGGGGACCAAGGGAACTTTATCAGGATGCATAGTATCCTGGATCCATGAAATAACTGGCCTTTAAAAATACACATCTGCCTTCCTCTATGGGAATTTAACATAGGGGTATGTATAATTATGGCCCCTGTATTTTAAGGAAGAACATTTATTTATTTACGATACATTATTCATTCACAAAAAAATTGGTGTCCTTAAAGGTTGGATTTTTCCTCATTGTTTTAATTAAGGCATTAAGATCCATTTCCAAAAGATGATTTTTTATTCCTTTTTTTAGTCAACTTTAGCATGGGTATGAATACTTATGAGCAGCACTGTATCTTATTTATATATCGTATTTTTACATTATTTATAATTGCATTGTTTTAGCTACTGATGGGTTTTTATGGTGGTCCAATGCAACGTAATTTCATTCTACACTGCACTTCCTTAAGTGTTTTTTTTGGAATGACAATAAAATAATCTTGAATCTTGAAATTTGTGGTTAAATTGATTGATACCTGTTGTTTTAATTTAAAGACAACATGATGAAAGTAGAGATGCCGTCGGGACAGAACACAACAAGGTGGCAGACCAGTCTGAACACAAGGTGGAGGGGGTCTGAGGCAAGGGGCGGAGCTGACCCTGAGGAAGGGGGCGGCAGCGAGCTCGAAGGAGGGCTTGTGGTCGTAGGTTTCCCTGTAGAGAGAATCAGCTGTCAGGTGAATATCTGGATGAATGAACTCCTGAAATCAAAGGTAACCTCCTCACCTGTGACAGAGACCCAGCTGGATGGAGACTCTCCAACACTGCTGATGTTGCACTTGTAGAGGCCTTCATCAGACCTGGAAACATGGTGGATGGTCATGTGACCTGCAGGCTCAGTCCTGATGAAGGAGCCATCTTTATAGAAACCAGCTGGGAGGTTGGAGATCCTCTTTGTTTGACAGTGCAGAGTGAGGTCTTCTCCCTCCATCACAGGGAGGACAGGACTCTGCAGGATCACTGGTCCACCTCAACACAGAGACAAACTACAGCATGTCATCCATTCACACACAGCATCAACGTAATCATGAATGTTCAGATGGTGAATGAATGAACAACATAATCCCTTTTTTTCCTTTGGAGTTTGACCATCTCAGCGCCACCTCTCCCTTTTCTTTTAAGGCTTTCCATCATTAGACTCACACACTATCTGTTAACGTTACCGATAGACTTCCAAACATGACAAAGAAAAAAAGAGGTGTTCGATGGCTTTACATCATAGGCTTACCAGGGCTATGCCATTTGGAGTCCGCTCACTGGTCCCCCTATATTTCTGAAAATCCTAGACATAGTTGTGACTGTTAGTGCTTTCTGATTAGCGTGTGTTTGTAAATAAGAGTCTGCTGCGGCTACCGTACGGGTTGAGCAGAGGCTGCACAGTTTGACCAGCGGGCAGCGGCACACCAGGCCGCCGGATGGTGTTGCTAAGAACTTATCAGACCGGCCCTCGCGGCCTCGAAAACTCTACCGACCCGCCGGGAAAAGTCCCGACGAGTCTGAACTGAAGAAGTCTCTTGGATAGGACAAGAAACGTCCTCAAGAATTCCTGAAAGACCAGTTGCCTTTACCTATTACAGAGGATGTAAACAAATAATTTGTAAATCTTTACAAAGGAAAAAAAATAAACCAAATCTTCTTCAAAACTCGCTATCTTTAGCGTATACCATGCTAGCTCATAGTTTGTTGTTTCCCGAAGCGCTGTTTGAGAACAACAACACATAGAGAGCGGAAGGTGAGGGACATCCGGAAATAATCCTGGAAATGTACTTACCAGTGACAGTGATGTTGATGCTGTTACTGGTTGCTCCCTCTCTGGAATCACACCAGTAAACTCCACTGTCCACTGGGGCAATGTAGCCGATTTTACAGGAAGAACCAGCAGGTGTTCCCCAGCCATCTCCACACTGAGTCCTGGTTTTTCTGGTTGTGTTCCTCCTCAGAGTCCATCCAGCAGAGCTGTCGTCCTCCTCACAGCTCAGAGAGACAGATTCATCTTTAAACATCTGAGAGCTGCTGGGACTCACAGTCAGAGAGGCTGGAGGGAGGAGGGTTTAGAAAACACTAAATTACTTCTGGAAGAAAGAGAGGGTCATAAAATTGTTTGTGTGGAGACTGAAGACAGATTTCAGATGTCTAAAATATCTCATAGCTGCTTTATTTGAAGTCCCATTAGAAATTGTTCATTAGGATAACTTGTATACTCACTCCAGTCCAGTCCTTTCTCTGACAATCTGCCTCACTGTCTGACATGAGATGAAGCTGATTGATCGGCTGAGGGCTGAACATGTTGTGTACTGTGTACTGTACTGTGTCTGTTTTATCACAGCAGCGTCTACTAGACATTAGAGGATCTGCGGCTCACTTCCGCTCTGACACATTTAGCTGAGAAAAGTGCTGATTGTTTTTGTGTCCTATATAATGTGATCAACGTAACGTCTAATGTCATGCGTCCTCAGCTCGGACTCTACTATCAGGGTTTCTCAGACTGAATCAGGGGGTTTCAGATGTGATAGAAGAATTTTACCGACCTTGGTTTGTTGTGCTGCTCAGCAGTGAGGTCAGAACTGAGGAGAAATCAACCTCAGGTTAGTTTAGCTTTTACTGCAGTCAGACAGAACAACTGTGAGCTCAGAGAAGATGGAGTCCATGCTAAATGGCCAGCCTTTTGTTTTTAATGAGAACTTTAACAGAACAAACATAACAGCAAAGAACACAGCTCCTTTGAGTTAGAACAAATCTCACAATGCTCACACTGATCGGTAAACTGTAAGATGTTATAATATCCAAAGTTTTCCAGCTGATATTATCTCGCCTTCATTCTTCTTTGCACAGCAATGTTGTGACAGAAATTTGTGACAGAAATTTGAAAAGAACAGAATGTACTTACAGATCAGCCATTGCAGAGATGTTTGTGCCATCGTATCTGTTGATGATGTGACATCAATCACTTTGAATGTTTGTCTCAGAGCAGCTAAGACCACCATTTCCTCTGTGTGCTTTAATGTTTGGTTTCCTCTGCAGTAAACAGGAAGCTTGCAAAAACTGTAAGTTTACATCCGTAGAGATAAACATTGTTGTTTGTGATCAGATATTCTTAAAGAGGATTATTTATTATTTGTTTATTTGTGATTGTAGTTGTGATGCCCAGCAATGTGTGGTCACATTATGTGGTTTAATAATGTATATTTTGAATAGTTGGCATATGTATAAGGACCTCATTTTTATTAAATATACATATATATATATATATATATATATTCCAAATTTCCACCACAAGGGGGCCTCGCCTCCCAGTGAGCTGGCATATTGTGACTGAAGCCGACTCTCGTCTTTAGTCTGGCAGAAGCGAGAGAAGGAAACACAATACCTGTTGCCGGTCTCATCATTTTCCTGTTCTTTTCAGAACGACATTTTAATCTGACTACAGGCCTCACGCCAGGGGCCTGTTACATAGTCATTTCTCTGAAGTTACATACAGAGTATTTATGTTAAATTAAGAGCAGTTAAAACTGTCCGGTCAAATTTGACCGCAAACAGTAAACTAAGGGGGGTAGCTACGGTGGCCGACAGGGGCAAACGCCCTGCAACTTAAAAAAAACACATGCAAATAGACAAAACACAAGCAATTTAAGAAAACATCTTCATTAATTTGAAAACACATGCGCAGCATTCAGAAAACGCACTGCAAATACCACAACACAACCAAATATATAAACGCACTGCAAATACCACAACACAACCAAATATATAAACGCACTGCAAATACCACAACACAACCAAATACATAAACGTGCTGCAAAAAGAAAAGCACACACACCCCGAAAACATATGCAACAAAAAAACGCTGTATCCAGATTACACAACGGAAGTTCTCCAGACCTCTAGAGGGAGCAGCTGGTGGAACAGCTGGATTTTCGACCCCACGGGGAGAGAGCGCTCTGCCTTTTTATTAGAGTCGGGTATGGCTGCAGCCTGGAGAACTCCCGTGTCATGCCTCCCTTCCATAGACTTTATATTAAATTAATATATGTATATATATAAATATATATCTCCCGGCTGGTGCCTTCCCCGAGCTTCGACTTTTCAAAATAAAAGCTTGCGTCTGGTCCCTATGTCTTCGTACTTTGGTGTTTTGGATGTTTTTGAACTAAACAGTACGGCAATCATGCTAATGAATACAATTACTTTTTCAGCAGATGTCTTAGTTACAACACGATGGAGTTAGCAAAGCAGTTTTGTGTTTATATGTGCAGGCAGGATTTATTCAGTTTGATAAATCCCCAGAATAGCTGTAGAGTGACAACATGTTGCAGACACAGTTAATGCCACAGCCTCAGATGTCGGACCGTGGCCCAAATTATAAAATAAATGGTCTGATATTAAAGTTGATGCAAAAAACCCCTAGCTCTACACAGAGAAAGTGTTTGTGCCACGGGACACCGGAGCTGATCCCCCTTGAAGTGGGACCGGCACGGTGTGGTTTCTCAGAGTGCTCCTCTCTGTAACGCTGGGCCCAAAACAGCACAAAGACCAAACAGGACAGGTCAGAACCGGCTCTGAGGCCACTCGTCTTCTTGCTGTCTGTCTCTGGCCCAAAGAACTGACAGACAAAAAACGCTGCGCAATAGTGCAGAGAGGATCAGTTTTGAAAGGCGTTAGATAAAAATTTAATGAAGGTGGAGAACAACAGATGGGGACATGACATGTTCACCTTAGGTCCCCAAAATGTTAAATCCACCACTGCGCCCAGCGTTTGGACCCTTTTTTGTGGATTCGTACATGCCCTAAACGCACCTGCGCCAGGCACTTCACGGCATGCGCTTAGATCGTTAAAATTGCTCCCTTTGCTGCACCATCGGTGTGTGAATGTTTATCTGATGAGAAGGTGGCACGCTGTATGGCAGCCTCGGCCACCAGTGTATGGACGTGTGGTTGTTCTTACTGTCTTGCTCCCGCCCCAGACCCATCTGACCAATAAGAGGAAGTTTTTGCGTGGTTGGTAGCGCTTTATAACTTCAGTCCATTTACTCAGTAGTCTGTAGTAGTAGTAGTCTGTAGTATTTACTGTACTTAAGTAGAATTTTGAGCTACTTTACTAAGTGAGTCTTTCCATGTTCTGCTCCTTCCTACTTGTACTCTACTCCATCTCAGAGACAAATCATGTACGTTTTACTGCACTACATTTATCTGACAGCTTTAGTTTCTTTACAGATTCAGATTTTTTTACTGTATGTTAAACAGAGTCCAGCAGGCTGACTTGTCACTATAAGAGGCTTCATTTGAATTATCATCCTGCTTCTGTGTCAGATGTAACCAATAAAACCGGTTTCAAACAGGATTCTTTATTCTCTCCACTAATAACATCAAAATGGTGGAGAGGGAAGTTGCAGCATCTCCCCGGCCGTGTGTGTGTGTGTGTGTGTGTGTGTGTATGTGTGTTTGTGTTCTTGTTTAACTACATTCGTGGGGTCCAAAAACCGGGAATACAATATACTTGTGGGGTCCGGACAGCTTTGTGGGGCCAAAATGCTGGACCCCACAACTTTAAAGGGCTGTTTGAGGGTTAAGATTTGGTTTTAGGATTAGGGTTAGAATTAGGTTATGGTTAGGGTGAGGGTAAGGGTTAAGGTTAGGCATTTAGTTGTGATGGTTAAGGTTAGGGTAAGGGGCTAGGGAATGCATTATGTCAATGTCCCCACAAAGATAGTGAAACACACTGTATGTGTGTGTGTGTGTGTGTGTGTGTGTGTGTGTGTGTGAGAGAGAGATAGTGTGTGTGCGTGTGTGCATATACAGTAGTTACTTCCAGGCAACGTCAAAGCAAGATAACTTGTTCTTTGTATTCATTTTGATATGTCTGCAACCGTGGTTTATGTCCTGCTGCCTGTCTTGGCCAGGCTGCTCTCCTTCACAGCTCATTCAGTCAAGAACTGTATTTCCATTAGATCTTAGAGAAATCCTGATAGTGGAGAGCGTATATCATTTAGTTGACTACAGAAATGGCTTCAGAAGGAAAAATCTGTTTCAAGCAATTCTACGCATCTACGTCTCAGGTGTGTTTGTCTTCTATTACTCCCTTTGCTGTGATACATTCACAACATACCACGGCCTGTCAAGAGCTATTGCTTAAATATACTGTGGTGGTGACCTAGTTTTCTGAGGAAACACACACGACAACGACTCAAAGATCTCAAAGACAGGCAGAGGATGTCACACTCTGTGAGACACACAACCAATCCAACAAGCACCAGTTCTCTCCATCTGACTGGAGACACACAATATGAATCTGACTCCAGAACAGCAGACCACTTCAGGCAAAACTATGGAAACAACCTTTATTGAAAATATTCTGTATATTACATATGTGGCAGTGGCTGTCAGTACAGGAGAAATATAAACTCAAAGCAATGCATTTATATTGAATACAGTATGTTTAAATCATCTTCCAGATGTGACACTAGTTAAGCTGAGATGTGATGCACAGTGCTGACCGCCTTGATGCCATCACAGACAGGCAAGATCTTCTCAGCTCGGATGGGTGCTGTTGCCATTGAGACGGCTAGGTCATTTCCTGTCAGAGGAGTCAATATACATGTTATAAACAGTTTTAAATGCTTTTATAAAGAGTGTTAAGCCTGGAAACAAGCCAAAGATGAATCATGGCCATAAAACATTTGATTTGGCGCAGAAAAGACGTGTAAAGAAATCCTGATAAAGTTCCCTTGGCCTTTGGAATTAAAATAGCCCCACATCATCACATACCCTTCACCATACCTAGAGATTGGCATGGTTTGATTTCAGTTAGCCTAATAGCTGGTTTGATTTGCATTGATATGGATCTTATCTCAGTTAGCTATTAGGCTAACTGAAATCAAACCATGCCAATCTCTAGGTATGGTGAAGGGTATGTGATGATGTGGGGGTATGGTGAAGGGTATGTGATGATGTGGGGGCCAAGGGAACTTTATCAGGATGCATAGTATCCTGGATCCATGAAATAACTGGCCTTCAAAAATAAACATCTGCCTTCCTCTATGGGAATTTAACATAGGGGTATGTATAATTATGGCCCCTGTATTTTAAGGAAGAACATTTATTTATTTACAATACATTATTCATTCACAAAAAAATTGGTGTCCTTAAAGGTTTGATTTTTCCTCATTGTTTTAATTAAGGCTTTAAGATCAATTTCCAAAAGATGATTTTTTTTTATTCCTTCTTTTAGTCAACTTTAGCATGGGTATGAATACTTATGATAATATAATAATACTTTAATAATAATAATACTTATTTTACATTATTTATAATTGCATTGTTTTAGCTACTGATGGGTTTTTATGGTGGTCCAATGCAACGTAATTTCATCCTACACTGCACTTCCTTAAGTGTTTTTTTTGGAATGACAATAAAATAATCTTGAATCTTGAATCTTGAATCTTGAAATTTGTGGTTAAATTGATTGATACCTGTTGTTTTAATTTAAAGACAACATGATAAAAGTAGAGATGCCGTCGGGACAGAACACAACAAGGTGGCAGACCAGTCTGAACACAAGGTGGAGGGGGTCTGAGGCAAGGGGCGGAGCTGACCCTGAGGAAGGGGGCGGCAGCGAGCTCGAAGGAGGGCTTGTGGTCGTAGGTTTCCCTGTAGAGAGAATCAGCTGTCAGGTGAACATCTGGATGAATGAACTCCTGAAATCAAAGGTAACCTCCTCACCTGTGACAGAGACCCAGCTGGATGGAGACTCTCCAACACTGCTGATGTTGCACTTGTAGAGGCCTTCATCAGACCTGGAAACATGGTGGATGGTCATGTGACCTGCAGGCTCAGTCCTGATGAAGGAGCCATCTTTATAGAAACCAGCTGGGATGTTGGAGATCCTCTTTGTTTGACAGTGCAGAGTGAGGTCTTCTCCCTCCATCACAGGGAGGACAGGACTCTGCAGGATCACTGGTCCACCTCAACACAGAGACAAACTACAGCATGTTAACCATTCACACACAGCATCAACGTAATCATGAATGTTCAGATGGTGAATGAATGAACAACATAATCCCTTTTTTTCCTTTGGAGTTTGACCATCTCAGCGCCACCTCTCCCTTTTCTTTTAAGGCTTTCCATCATTAGACTCACACACTGTCTGTTAACGTTACCGATAGACTTCCAAACATGACAAAGAAAAAAAGAGGTGTTCGATGGCTTTACATCATAGGCTTACCAGGGCTATGCCATTTGGGGTCCGCTCACTGGTCCCCCTATATTTCTGAAAATCCTAGACATAGTTGTGACTGTTAGTGCTTTCTGATTAGCGTGTGTTTGTAAATAAGAGTCTGCTGCGGCTACCGTACGGGTTGAGCAGAGGCTGCACAGTTTGACCAGCGGGCAGCGGCACACCAGGCCGCCGGATGGTGTTGCTAAGAACTTATCAGACCGGCCCTCGCGGCCTCGAAAACTCTACCGACCCGCCGGGAAAAGTCCCGACGAGTCTGAACTGAAGAAGTCTCTTGGATAGGACAAGAAACGTCCTCAAGAATTCCTGAAAGACCAGTTGCCTTTACCTATTACAGAGGACGTAAACAAATAATTTGTAAATCTTTACAAAGGAAAAAAAATAAACCAAATCTTCTTCAAAACTCGCTATCTTTAGCGTATACCATGCTAGCTCAAAGTTTGTTGTTTCCCGAAGCGCTGTTTGAGAACAACAACACATAGAGAGCGGAAGGTGAGGGACATCCGGAAATAATCCTGGAAATGTACTTACCAGTGACAGTGATGTTGATGCTGTTACTGGTTGCTCCCTCTCTGGAATCACACCAGTAAACTCCACTGTCCACTGGGGCAATGTAGCTGATTTTACAGGAAAAACCAGCAGGTGTTCCCCAGCCATCTCCACACTGAGTCCTGGTTTTTCTGGTTGTGTTCCTCCTCAGAGTCCATCCAGCAGAGCTGTCGTCCTCCTCACAGCTCAGAGAGACAGATTCATCTTTAAACATCTGAGAGCTGCTGGGACTCACAGTCAGAGAGGCTGGAGGGAAGAGGGTTTAGAAAACACTAAATTACTTCTGGAAGAAAGAGAGGAGCATAAAATTGTTTGTGTGGAGACTGAAGACAGATTTCAGATGTCTAAAATATCTCATAGCTGCTTTATTTGAAGTCCCATTAGAAATTGTTCATTAGGATAACTTGTATACTCACTCCAGTCCAGTCCTTTCTCTGACAATCTGCCTCACTGTCTGACATGAGATGAAGCTGATTGATCGGCTGAGGGCTGAACATGTTGTGTACTGTGTACTGTACTGTGTCTGTTTTATCACAGCAGCGTCTACTAGACATTAGAGGATCTGCGGCTCACTTCCGCTCTGACACATTTAGCTGAGAAAAGTGCTGATTGTTTTTGTGTCCTATATAATGTGATCAACGTAACGTCTAATGTCATGCGTCCTCAGCTCGGACTCTACTATCAGGGTTTCTCAGACTGAATCAGGGGGTTTCAGATGTGATAGAAGAATTTTACCGACCTTGGTTTGTTGTGCTGCTCAGCAGTGAAGTCAGAACTGAGGAGAAATCAACCTCAGGTTAGTTTAGCTTTTACTGCAGTCAGACAGAACAACTGTGAGCTCAGAGAAGATGGAGTCCATGCTAAATGGCCAGCCTTTTGTTTTTAATGAGAACTTTAACAGAACAAACATAACAGCAAAGAACACAGCTCCTTTGAGTTAGAACAAATCTCACAATGCTCACACTGATCGGTAAACTGTAAGATGTTATAATATCCAAAGTTTTCCAGCTGATATTATCTCGCCTTCATTCTTCTTTGCACAGCAATGTTGTGACAGAAATTTGTGACAGAAATTTGAAAAGAACAGAATGTACTTACAGATCAGCCATTGCAGAGATGTTTGTGCCATCGTATCTGTTGATGATGTGACATCAATCACTTTGAATGTTTGTCTCAGAGCAGCTAAGACCACCATTTCCTCTGTGTGCTTTAATGTTTGGTTTCCTCTGCAGTAAACAGGAAGCTTGCAAAAACTGTAAGTTTACATCCGTAGAGATAAACATTGTTGTTTGTGATCAGATATTCTTAAAGAGGATTATTTATTATTTGTTTATTTGTGATTGTAGTTGTGATGCCCAGCAATGTGTGGTCACATTATGTGGTTTAATAATGTATATTTTGAATAGTTGGCATATGTATAAGGACCTCATTTTTATTAAATATACATATATATATATATATATATATATTCCAAATTTCCACCACAAGGGGGCCTCGCCTCCCAGTGAGCTGGCATATTGTGGCTGAAGCCGACTCTCGTCTTTAGTCTGGCAGAAGCGAGAGAAGGAAACACAATACCTGTTGCCGGTCTCATCATTTTCCTGTTCTTTTCAGAACGACATTTTAATCTGACTACAGGCCTCACGCCAGGGGCCTGTTACATAGTCATTTCTCTGAAGTTACATACAGAGTATTTATGTTAAATTAAGAGCAGTTAAAACTGTCCGGTCAAATTTGACCGCAAACAGTAAACTAAGGGGGGTAGCTACGGTGGCCGACAGGGGCAAACGCCCTGCAACTTAAAAAAACACATGCAAATAGACAAAACACAAGCAATTTAAGAAAACATCTTCATTAATTTGAAAACACATGCGCAGCATTCAGAAAACGCACTGCAAATACCACAACACAACCAAATATATAAACGCACTGCAAATACCACAACACAACCAAATACATAAACGTGCTGCAAAAAGAAAAGCACACACACCCCGAAAACATATGCAACAAAAAAACGCTGTATCCAGATTACACAACGGAAGTTCTCCAGGCCTCTAGAGGGAGCAGCTGGTGGAACAGCTGGATTTTCGACCCCACGGGGAGAGAGCGCTCTGCCTTTTTATTAGAGTCGGGTATGGCTGCAGCCTGGAGAACTCCCGTGTCATGCCTCCCTTCCATAGACTTTATATTAAATTAATATATGTATATATATAAATATATATCTCCCGGCTGGTGCCATCCCCGAGCTTCGACTTTTCAAAATAAAAGCTTGCGTCTGGTCCCTATGTCTTCGTACTTTGGTGTTTTGGATGTTTTTGAACTAAACAGTACGGCAATCATGCTAATGAATACAATTACTTTTTCAGCAGATGTCTTAGTTACAACACGATGGAGTTAGCAAAGCAGTTTTGTGTTTATATGTGCAGGCAGGATTTATTCAGTTTGATAAATCCCCAGAATAGCTGTAGAGTGACAACATGTTGCAGACACAGTTAATGCCACAGCCTCAGATGTCGGACCGTGGCCCAAATTATAAAATAAATGGTCTGATATTAAAGTTGATGCAAAAAACCCCTAGCTCTACACAGAGAAAGTGTTTGTGCCACGGGATGCCGGAGCTGATCCCCCTTGAAGTGGGACCGGCACGGTGTGGTTTCTCAGAGTGCTCCTCTCTGTAACGCTGGGCCCAAAACAGCACAAAGACCAAACAGGACAGGTCAGAACCGGCTCTGAGGCCACTCGTCTTCTTGCTGTCTGTCTCTGGCCCAAAGAACTGACAGACAAAAAACGCTGCGCAATAGTGCAGAGAGGATCAGTTTTGAAAGGCGTTAGATAAAAATTTAATGAAGGTGGAGAACAACAGATGGGGACATGACATGTTCACCTTAGGTCCCCAAAATGTTAAATCCACCACTGCGCCCAGCGTTTGGACCCTTTTTTGTGGATTCGTACATGCCCTAAACGCACCTGCGCCAGGCACTTCACGGCATGCGCTTAGATCGTTAAAATTGCTCCCTTTGCTGCACCATCGGTGTGTGAATGTTTATCTGATGAGAAGGTGGCACGCTGTATGGCAGCCTCGGCCACCAGTGTATGGACGTGTGGTTGTTCTTACTGTCTTGCTCCCGCCCCAGACCCATCTGACCAATAAGAGGAAGTTTTTGCGTGGTTGGTAGCGCTTTATAACTTCAGTCCATTTACTCAGTAGTCTGTAGTAGTAGTAGTCTGTAGTATTTATTGTACTTAAGTAGAATTTTGAGCTACTTTACTAAGTGAGTCTTTCCATGTTCTGCTCCTTCCTACTTGTACTCTACTCCATCTCAGAGACAAATCATGTACGTTTTACTGCACTACATTTATCTGACAGCTTTAGTTTCTTTACAGATTCAGATTTTTTTACTGTATGTTAAACAGAGTCCAGCAGGCTGACTTGTCACTATAAGAGGCTTCATTTGAATTATCATCCTGCTTCTGTGTCAGATGTAACCAATAAAACCGGTTTCAAACAGGATTCTTTATTCTCTCCACTAATAACATCAAAATGGTGGAGAGGGAAGTTGCAGCATCTCCCCGGCCGTGTGTGTGTGTGTGTGTGTGTGTGTGTGTATGTGTGTTTGTGTTCTTGTTTAACTACATTCGTGGGGTCCAAAAACCGGGAATACAATATACTTGTGGGGTCCGGACAGCTTTGTGGGGCCAAAATGCTGGACCCCACAACTTTAAAGGGCTGTTTGAGGGTTAAGATTTGGTTTTAGGATTAGGGTTAGAATTAGGTTATGGTTAGGGTGAGGGTAAGGGTTAAGGTTAGGCATTTAGTTGTGATGGTTAAGGTTAGGGTAAGGGGCTAGGGAATGCATTATGTCAATGTCCCCACAAAGATAGTGAAACACACTGTATGTGTGTGTGTGTGTGTGTGTGTGTGTGTGTGTGTGAGAGAGAGATAGTGTGTGTGCGTGTGTGCATATACAGTAGTTACTTCCAGGCAACGTCAAAGCAAGATAACTTGTTCTTTGTATTCATTTTGATATGTCTGCAACCGTGGTTTATGTCCTGCTGCCTGTCTTGGCCAGGCTGCTCTCCTTCACAGCTCATTCAGTCAAGAACTGTATTTCCATTAGATCTTAGAGAAATCCTGATAGTGGAGAGCGTATATCATTTAGTTGACTACAGAAATGGCTTCAGAAGGAAAAATCTGTTTCAAGCAACTCTACGCATCTACGTCTCAGGTGTGTTTGTCTTCTATTACTCCCTTTGCTGTGATACATTCACAACACACCACGGCCTGTCAAGAGCTATTGCTTAAATATACTGTGGTGGTGACCTAGTTTTCTGAGGAAACACACACGACAACGACTCAAAGATCTCAAAGACAGGCAGAGGATGTCACACTCTGTGAGACACACAACCAATCCAACAAGCACCAGTTCTCTCCATCTGACTGGAGACACACAATATGAATCTGACTCCAGAACAGCAGACCACTTCAGGCAAAACTATGGAAACAACCTTTATTGAAAATATTCTGTATATTACATATGTGGCAGTGGCTGTCAGTACAGGAGAAATATAAACTCAAAGCAATGCATTTATATTGAATACAGTATGTTTAAATCATCTTCCAGATGTGACACTAGTTAAGCTGAGATGTGATGCACAGTGCTGACCGCCTTGATGCCATCACAGACAGGCAAGATCTTCTCAGCTCGGATGGGTGCTGTTGCCATTGAGACGGCTAGGTCATTTCCTGTCAGAGGAGTCAATATACATGTTATAAACAGTTTTAAATGCTTTTATAAAGGGTGTTAAGCCTGGAAACAAGCCAAAGATGAATCATGGCCATAAAACATTTGATTTGGCGCAGAAAAGACGTGTAAAGAAATCCTGATAAAGTTCCCTTGGCCTTTGGAATTAAAATAGCCCCACATCATCACATACCCTTCACCATACCTAGAGATTGGCATGGTTTGATTTCAGTTAGCCTAATAGCTGGTTTGATTTGCATTGATATGGATCTTATCTCAGTTAGCTATTAGGCTAACTGAAATCAAACCATGCCAATCTCTAGGTATGGTGAAGGGTATGTGATGATGTGGGGGTATGGTGAAGGGTATGTGATGATGTGGGGGCCAAGGGAACTTTATCAGTATGCATAGTATCCTGGATCCTTGAAATAACTGGCCTTCAAAAATAAACATCTGCCTTCCTCTATGGGAATTTAACATAGGGGTATGTATAATTATGGCCCCTGTATTTTAAGGAAGAACATTTATTTATTTACAATACATTATTCATTCACAAAAAAATTGGTGTCCTTAAAGGTTTGATTTTTCCTCATTGTTTTAATTAAGGCTTTAAGATCAATTTCCAAAAGATGATTTTTTTTAATTCCTTTTTTTAGTCAACTTTAGCATGGGTATGAATACTTATGAGCAGCACTGTATCTTATTTATATATCGTATTTTTACATTATTTATAATTGCATTGTTTTAGCTACTGATGGGTTTTTATGGTGGTCCAATGCAACGTAATTTCATCCTACACTGCACTTCCTTAAGTGTTTTTTTTGGAATGACAATAAAATAATCTTGAATCTTGAATCTTGAAATTTGTGGTTAAATTGATTGATACCTGTTGTTTTAATTTAAAGACAACATGATGAAAGTAGAGATGCCGTCGGGACAGAACACAACAAGGTGGCAGACCAGTTTGAACACAAGGTGGAGGGGGTCTGAGGCAAGGGGCGGAGCTGACCCTGAGGAAGGGGGCGGCAGCGAGCTCGAAGGAGGGCTTGTGGTCGTAGGTTTCCCTGTAGAGAGAATCAGCTGTCAGGTGAACATCTGGATGAATGAACTCCTGAAATCAAAGGTAACCTCCTCACCTGTGACAGAGACCCAGCTGGGTGGAGACTCTCCAACACTGCTGATGAGACACTTGTAGAGGCCTTCATCAGACCTGGAAACATGGGGGATGGTCATGTGACCTGCAGACTCAGTCCTGATGAAGGAGCCATCTCTATAGAAACCAGCTGGGAGGTTGGAGAACCTCTTTGTTTTACAGTGCAGAGTGAGGTCTTCTCCCTCCGTCACAGGGAGGACAGGACTCTGCAGGATCACTGGTCCACCTCAACACAGAGACAAACTACAGCATGTCATCCATTCACACACAGCATCAACGTAATCATGAATGTTCAGATGGTGAATGAATGAACAACATAATCCCTTTTTTTCCTTTGGAGTTTGACCATCTCAGCGCCACCTCTCCCTTTTCTTTTAAGGCTTTCCATCATTAGACTCACACACTGTCTGTTAACGTTACCGATAGACTTCCAAACATGACAAGAAGAAAAAAGAGGTGTTCGATGCCTTTACGTCATAGGCTGACCAGGGCTATGCCATTTGGGGGCCACTCACTAATCCCCCTATATTTCTGAAGATCCTAGACATAGTTGTGACTGTTAGTGCTTTCTGATTAGCGTGTGTTTGTAAATAAGAGTCTGCTGCGGCTACCGTACGGGTTGAGCAGAGGCTGCACAGTTTGACCAGCGGGCAGCGGCACACCAGGCCGCCGGATGGTGTTGCTAAGAACTTATCAGACCGGCCCTCGCGGCCTCGAAAACTCTACCGACCCGCCGGGAAAAGTCCCGACGAGTCTGAACTGAAGAAGTCTCTTGGATAGGACAAGAAACGTCCGCAAGAATTCCTGAAAGACCAGTTGCCTTTACCTATTACAGAGGACGTAAACAAATAATTTGTAAATCTTTACAAAGAAAAAAAAATAAACCAAATCTTCTTCAAAACAAAATACCATGATAGCTCGAAGTTTGTTGTTTCCCGAAGCGCTGTTTGAGAACAACAACACATAGAGAGCGGAAGGTGAGGGACATCCGGAAATAATCCTGGAAATGTACTTACCAGTGACAGTGATGTTGATGCTGTTACTGGTTGCTCCCTCTCTGGACTCACACCAGTAAACTCCACTGTGGGATGGGACCATGTAGCTGATTTTACAGGAAGAACCAGCAGGTCTTCCCCAGCCATCTCCACACTGAGTCCTGGTTTTTCTGGTTGTGTTCCTCCTCAGAGTCCATCCAGCAGAGCTGTCGTCCTCCTCACAGCTCAGAGAGACAGACTGTTCTTCAAACATCTGAGAGCTGCTGGGACTCACAGTCAGAGAGGCTGGAGGGAGGAGGGTTTAGAAAACACTAAATTACTTCTGGAAGAAAGACGGGAGCATAAAATTGTTTGTGTGGAGACTGAAGACAGATTTCAGATGTCTAAAATATCTCATAGCTGCTTTATTTGAAGTCCCATTAGAAATTGTTCATTAGGATAACTTGTATACTCACTCCAGTCCAGTCCTTTCTCTGACAATCTTCCTCACTGTCTGACATGAGATGAAGCTGATTGATCGGCTGAGGGCTGAACATGTTGTGTACTGTGTACTGTACTGTATCTGTTTTATCACAGCAGCGTCTACTAGACATTAGAGGATCTGCGGCTCACTTCCGCTCTGACACATTTAGCTGAGAAAAGTGCTGATTGTTTTTGTGTCCTGTATAATGTGATCAACGTAACGTCTAATGTCATGCGTCCTCAGCTCGGACTCTACTATCAGGGTTTCTCAGACTGAATCAGGGGGTTTCAGATGTGATAGAAGAAGTTTACTGACCTTGGTTTGTTGTGCTGCTCAGCTGTGAAGTCAGAACTGAAGAGAAATCAACCTCAGGTTAGTTTGAGCTTTTACTGCAGACAGACAGAACAACTGTGAGCTCAGAGAAGATGGAGTCCATGCTAAATGGCCAGCCTTTTGTTTTTAATGAGAACTTTAACAGAACAAACATAACAGCAAAGAACACAGCTCCTTTAAGTTAGAACAAATCTCACAATGCTCACACTGATCGGTAAACTGTAAGATGTTATAATATCCAAAGTTTTCCAGCTGATATTATCTCGCCTTCATTCTTCTTTGCACAGCAATGTTGTGACAGAAATTTGAAAAGAACAGAGTGTACTTACAGATTGCCCATTGTAGAGATGTTTGTCCCATCGTACCTGTTGGTGATGTGACATCAATCACTTTGAATGTTTGTCTCAGAGCAGCTAAAACCACACATTTCCTCTGTGTGCTTTAATGTCTGGTTTCCTCTGCAGTAAACAGGAAACTTGCAAAAACTGTAACTTTACATCTGTAGAGATAAACGTTGTTGTTTGTGATCAGATATTCTAAAAGAGGATTATTTCTGTATGTGTTTATTTGTGATTGTTGTTGTGATGCCCAGCAATGTGTGCTCACATTATGTGGTTTAATAATGTATATTAATAGTTGCTATATGTATATTGCTGTATAAGGGCCTAATTTTTTTCATTTGGTGTAAATTAATTTTGTCAGCTGTATTCCAAATTTCCACCACAAGGGGGCCTCGCCTCCCAGTGAGCCGGCATATTGTGGCTGAAGCCGACTCTCGTCTTTAGTCTGGCAGAAGCGAGAGAAGGAAACACAATACCTGTTGCCGGTCTCATCATTTTCCTGTTCTTTTCAGGTTAGTCACTAGCAAAAACACACATATGTGGTCAAAATAATGTCAGTACCAAGTATGAATGCTTTTCCATGTTTTATACTGGATGAAGATTTTAGTTAGAAGGTATTTAGATGAACACAGAATAACGTGGTCGGAATGCTACAGCTAAAGCCGAGCAAGCTAGCTTCACTTACAGAACGTGTGTGTCACGTCGGGTATATTGTCCTATTTTGAGGCTCCTATGTGATTTTATTTCGTAAAGCCCTGTCATGTTAAATGCTGTTTAAGCAAGTGTGTGTTTGAAATACTGTTAAGATGTATAGTTAACTTTTGCTTGTGTAATGTCTCACGCCAGCTGTACTATTTTGTTAATAGAATTAAGCACAGCATTCTGCCTGTGCGTCTGGAATCTTATTTGTAACGAGTAACGTTGCAGTTATTAGTTATTAGTACAGCTATTAAAGCTGTAAGCAGCAGACCAAAGAAGTTTGGGAAAAAGTGTATTTTACTTTCATTTGGATATGAAGACAAACAGCACACATGGATTCTGAAAATGATGTTTATTTTGGAAACTGAATTCAAGTTATGTGGTGATTATGGTAATTTGATTATGTTCTTATGAGAAGGAATGTGAAATTGAGAACATATTTAAAGTGCATGTTTATGTGTAAAATAAAGTCTGGCAGAAGCGAGAGAAGGAAACACAACACCTGTTGCCGGTCTCATCATTTTCCTGTTCTTTTCAGAACGACATTTTAATCTGACTACAGGCCTCACGCCCAGGGCCTGTTACATAGTCATTTCTCTGAAGTTACAGACATGAAGGTAAAAAGGTCTTTATGCCCTTTCCTCAAAAATTCAGTTTATTATAAAACAGTTTATTAAAAATTGTTCCTGGCCCAAGTTTCTCTCTAGTGTCTTAAATAAATAGTATTGTCAGTTAAAACTGAAATTCATTTTGCAACCATAGTCAGTTCCATTTAAGAAATGAACACATAGTTACACATAAGACCCTTTCCATAGACGTATAAAGGACAAACATATCCCACTAAAACCTCTGGATTAAGATCTCAGGTAGTTGAGCAACAGGACAGACGGATGTATGAAAGACTTCTTCAGCCTGTTGCGCTTAACCTTCTAACACTGTTCAGGTCAAAAATGATCGATTTACATATTCCCTGTGTCATAAACATGGCCTTTTTCATCAGATTGCCTCAAGACGTTATGATAGCCTTCACAAAAGGCATTTGAACCAATACAATTCATTGTGACTACTTTGTTGAACTTTGAGTGATTTATTCAACATGGTCACACTTCTTTTGTTTATAGTCAAAAATGATCACCATAGGAAATGAATGGGAAAGAGTATAATTTTCATCCAGGAGATGAAAGACATCTCCATACACACACTCCTACAACTTTCCTGTGCTTGTGTGCCCATTCTACACACACACACACACACACACACACACACACACACACACACACACACACACACACACACAAACACAGTTCATGTTGTCAGCTCATGTTCCCACTTGTGCATGTGAACCACCAATGTTCGCACACAAATGCATGTACGCACACACAGAAACACACACACACACACACACACAAACAGACATACACACACATGCACACCCACCCTGCACACACACACACACACACACACACACACACACACACACACACACACACACACAATTCATGTTGTCAAGTTACCAATTGTGCATGTGAACCACCAATGTGGATCCATCTTTTAAAAACCATAGACCTTCCCGTTCTGAATGAAAAATACTAAAATGGATCCACTTCTCTGTTTAATCTCAGTTTTACAGAGTATTTTTAGAAATACTTCCTCCCACTGCTCTGGTCTCCTCTCTCCTCAGGATTTATCTAGACCTCCTCTGCAGCGTATTATACCCAACCTTTAACCCCCCTCCATGCTTTCTTTTCTTTTCCTTGTTTTTCCTTCATTTTCTATTTTATTTGACTTTTCTTTATTGCTTTAATCCATATTTATGATTAATAATAACTGTTTTTGTTGGAAGTTTTCCATATTTATGTCTTTTATAGCATGCTTCTCAGATTAGTAAGTGAACTGTGAACTGTGAACTGAACTGAGCATGTGTAAAGAAAGAGAAGGAGCTGTGCTGCCACCTGCTGGCTGTCTGACTCAACTGATATGATGCTTTCATCCAAACACATTTTTACAATGAGCATCTCATTCCCAGTCTCAGCAGTGATAGAGAGCTGACGTTAAAGACACTGACTGAACTGAGAACTGAAATACAAACCCTGTAAAAGACAGAAAGTTACGCAGATCAATTTCATGAAAAACTACGGAAAAGCTTTATTGTTATAACATAAAATATTCAGGATTACAGAGATAGCTGTGGCTGGCAGTAAAGGAGCAATTCAAACTTAAAGCAATGATTTCATATTGAATATGTTTAAATCATAATTATATCAAGACGGCCGGGGGAACTGTTTCTGATCTACGGAGATTTCAGCTTCTCTTCAGATCAGTTCAGAAGTGATGCTCTCTGGTGACAGCGGTGATGTCATTCTCATATTCATCATCCAATCCCTCCTCAGCCTGGGTGGGCGAGGTCATCACCATGGCAACAGGTAGGCCGTTTCCTACAGTCAGAGCAGGTTAGAAAGAAAATGTAGATAATTGATCAGCTGAAGAGTTCTGTTAGAGACAACTGTCAACCATCAACACCAGTTGAGTTGAGAGAGTTACCTGTGGCCCTGTGTCAATATAAAGACACCATGATGAAAGTGGAGATGCAGTACGGACAGAACACCACCAGGTGGCAGACCAGTCTGATCACAAGGTGGAGGCGGTCTGAGGCCGGAGGCGGAGCTGTTGTTGTGAACACAAGGCTGGGGGGGGAGTCTGAGGTCGGGGGCTGCAGAGAGCTCCAAGCAGGGTTTGAGGTCGTATGTTTCTCTGTAGAGAGAATCAGCTGTCAGGTGAATATCTGGATGAATGAACTCCTGAAATCAAAGGTAACCTCCTCACCTGTGACAGAGACCCAGCTGGGTGGAGACTCTCCAACACTGCTGATGTAACACTTGTAGAGGCCTTCATCAGACCTGGAAACATGGTGGATGGTCATGTGACCTGCAGGCTCATTCCTGATGAAGGAGCCATCTTTATAGAAACTAGCTGGGAGGTTGGAGAACCTCTTTGTTTTACAGTTCAGAGTGAGGTCTTCTCCCTCCGTCACAGGGAGGACAGGACTCTGCAGGATCACTGGTCCACCTCAACACAGAGACAAACTACAGCATGTCATCCATTCACACACAGCTTCATCAATACTGACTCCACAGTCTGATCTTACCAGTGACAGTGATGTTGATGCTGTTACTGGTTGCTCCCTCTCTGGACTCACACCAGTAAACTCCACTCTCCAAAGGGTCCATGTAACTGATGTTACAGGAAGAACCAGCAGATCTTCCCCAGTCAACACCACACTGAGTCCTGGTTTCTCTGGTAGTGTTCCTCCTCAGAGTCCATCCAGCAGAGCTGTCGTCCTCCTCACAGCTCAGAGAGACAGATTCTCCTTCAAACATCTGAGAGCTGCTGGGACTCACAGTCAGAGAGGCTGGAGGGAGGAGGGTTTAGAAAACACTAAATGACCCCGAGAAGAAAGTCTGAAACCCAAACTTGTTTCCTAATATTTGTGTCCTAAATTATGTGATTAATGTAATGTCTCATGTATAATGAGAGGACAAAAAACAGACAAAAACTGGTCATTTACTTGCACGAATGTGAGGCGTCATGTAAACAGAAATTAGTTTTTTTTTGTTTTTAAACCAGCATGTTACTGCGCTCAGTTGAAGATCTGTCTGACAGGTAAATAAATCCTCATATAACACTGATCCTGTCCACAGTGGAAACATGGCAGTTTGACTTTGTAGGAGATATTCCTACTTTTGCTAACTTTGTTATTTTACCACTGAATGGGAATAGAACCTTTACATCTCTATAGACTGACACTTATACGTTTTTGCTGTAATGGATTTAAGTATGAAAAAGACAACTTTAGAAAAGGGAAGCTGTGTGTTTTAGTACGTCACAAACTTCAAGTAAAGTAGTTCTCATAATCTAACTATAGAAAGGGGAACATATCATCTCTGCTGGGCGTAAACCTTGTATGTTGAAACTGGTTGCATTTCAGGAAATGAACAAAATGCTCATTTGAAAACATTTTATTGAGCTAATGAAGTCAGACAACATCAACCCGTCCCTGTTTGAATATCTGTAACCCTGTGTACTTTAATATAAAGTGTTCTCAGAGTTTATACTGACCTTGGTTTGTTGTGCTGCTCAGCAGTGAGGTCAGAACTGAAGAGAAATGGACCTCAGGTTAGTTTGAGTTTGTGATACAACAAGACATTTAAAGTTTAAATAATGAATGGAAATAACACAAAAAACTGTAAAATCATGTACACAACATTTCAAAATGACTCGCATCATTTATTCTCATAAACTTGTTATATTTACATTCAGAAGCATTTTTAGCCAAACAAAAACATTTCATTTTCTATTTCTATAAGCTGATGTTTTTAGAAAGGCATAAAGAGTTTACTTACGGAGTAGCCACAGTAGAGATGTTTCCTCCATCCTAACAGTTGATGAAATGATGTCTACACTTTGTTCAGTTCCATAGGTTACATATAGGCTATTTGTCTTGTCTTGGATTCTTGGGCGCCAATGGGTGCATCGGTTTGAATTATGTTTTCATATATTCGCTCTCACGATCACTTACCACTGCCAGGGTTGCAACTGAAATGAAAGGCTAAAGCAACGGCAGTTTATGGAAAGCACAAGTGTAATTATGGTCAGATCTTGTGCCTGACTGATGGGGAAGTGATATTACTAAGCGTTGTGATTTACACATCTACAGCGTCTGCTTTTTTTGCCAGCTTTCCTTCCTGTTTTAGGAAACAGCGACTGCATTGCTTTTTGCCTGTAAAATCGTGTCTGTGTTCTTCATATTTATGTAGAATTACAGTTTGATCTTCTTATGTAAAATATGCTGCTATGGTAGATGTTTGCGATTGGTCATGCTGTGCAAACACCGCCTCTTTTATGTGAACGCTTGTGTCGCTGGATTGGGAAACCCTGATGGTTGATTGAACTAGTTGGTAACCACTGTCGTGATACAGCTTATGCAGGACCGCGGTTGTTAGGTTAGGTAAAGCCGGGTAACTGAAATAAATCCAGGGCATGTTGATCTTGATTCATAGTA